>NW_007729515.1:138258-144113 GCF_000696425.1 Galeopterus variegatus | reverse complement strand
CAAAAATATTATGTGAAGCAGAATTAAGTTGTAAGACCAAATGATTTTATCTTTTTTTTTTTTTTTTTTTTAAAGATGACCGGTAAGGGGATCTTAACCCTTGACTTGGTGGTGTCAGCACCACGCTCACCCAGTGAGAAAACCGGCCATCCCTATATGGGATCCAAACCCGTGGCCTTGGTGTTATCAGCACCACACTCTCCCGAGTGAGCCACGGGCCGGCCCAAGACCAAATGATTTTAAACCCGTTTTTCACTTGCACAAATGTCTGGCAGGACACTCAAATGTGATACTCTAGACAAGTCCTTATTTGGGGCCCTACTCTGTGCACAGCAGGATGTTTAGCACTTCTGGTGCCACCCACCAAATGTTGGCAGCACCATCCAGTCCTCAGGACAAAAAAAAATGCCCCCTTAAATTCCTAGAACGACCCCTAGTAGAAGTCCACTCCGTGGTTCTAAAGAATTCCAAATGGGACCTCTTTGTTGATCACAAATCAAGATTGTGTGTGTGTGTTTACTTTTAGTTTGCATTTACATATGCTCACGTGCATTCATGGGCACGCACGCACATACACACACACAGGTAAGTCCTCACTTTGTTTTATGGGACCATAAACATCACGGTAGAGTGTGAAACTATGCAGACCAATTTTAATAATCAATGGGAAAAATTATCATTATTCATTGACCTTTAAATACTTTTGTCAAAACATGTAATGATCTTATTGGAAAATTTAAAGATAGTAAAACAAATATGTAATGCACCACACTTTTAAACATTAGAAACACTGAGAATTAAAGTGCTTTATTTCTTTGTAAAACACGTATCCACAGTAGTTTGAAAAGGACTTGACTTCCTGTTGCATTATTTATGACCCTAAGTTAGAAGATTTTCTATTACTTGGAGAATGCCCCACCCCTCTGTATGTTTGAATCCACCTCCAATTTTCTTCCTTTGTGCTTTCAATGCTGTGAATTATCTCCAAGAGTTCTTTTAAATGTTTTTTGCTGGTGTCACTTTCTCCAACACAACTTCCTTTTCATCGTGACCTCTTACCTTATGTTGTTCATTCACCTTCACAACATTTATCTGGCTGCACATCTGGAATTCTGAACTGGACAGTGTCAACCGTCCCCTCCTCAGCTACTTCTTGTATAACTCCATTTTCTGTCAGGGTCAGATTCACTACCAGCATTATCAATTTTCACTTCCCTGCACTTACATTTTTATTCCCCATTCTCTTAATTTTCCATTTTTGTAGTGTCTTGTGGGTTTATCACTGGGCAATAAGGAGGGAACACAAGCCCACACTTTGCTGCCTGTGCATGAACCCAAACACAGACGCGCAGTGACCCGATCACGGAAAGGTTGGGAAGAAGCCAGCCCTTGGCTGCTGCTCGTGGTGCATCTGTTATTTACGTAGAGATTTGCGGACTGATGAGCCAGCAGCCAAGCATGTGTTTTGTGCAGTTCCTCACATCAATATGCTATAACTAAAATTTGAACCACGTTGTTGGGGGACAGGTGTTATTTAACTAAACGATGGTAACAAATTTCTGCGTATCAGAATCGTGCAAAACAAGAACTGCCTGTAATATAGTATTCTATATACATAATTGCATTTTCTGTAGAGAAAGTTTGCCATTCCCTCAGAGACAAAAGCAGCTTCAATCAGTTGTGATTATAAGTATCATTTATTCCCCTGTCTATACACATACGTAGGAATACTCAAGAAGGAGGAGCAGATAGTGTAGACAAATAGACAATCCAGCCTCTACCTACAAGAAATAAAACTGCAGTAAGTGTGTTTATGTCGATCAGGTCCTGTATAAAAAGTAAGGCCAACCTCAGTGCAAGAATCCCTCCTACTCCCTTCCTAAAATCTGGTCTTATGGCTCTGTTTAGAGTTTGGACACTTTAATGACAGACACAGCAACAATAGTAATAATATTAACAGTAGTTACTGTTTAATGAGACTTTGTTATGTTCCAGTTACTAGAAAGATCTTTGCATGTGTCATCCCAATTCATCTGCATAATAACCTCCATTAGGCAGACATTTCCATTTTTGAGATAGAATCTCTAAAACTCCATTCCCTTATGCACCTTACATCCCCTGTTTTCCTTGTAGTGGATTAAAGAGGGCCCCAAATCGTTTGCCAGTCTTCTAATCAGAGGTGGAATTTATTTCCCCTCCCTGTGGATCAGGGCTGTCCCTGAGACTTGCTTTGCCCAATAAAACATGACAGAAATGTAACAATGTAAATTGCAAGGATGGGACTGAGATCAACAGTTTCCATTCTTGCACTCTTGGAATGCCCCTTCTTAAAACCCACCTGTCATGCGGGGAAAAGCCCGAGTGATGTGAGGGGACCACAGAGGAGCACCGAGATGCTCTGGTCCACAGCCCCAGCTGAGCTCCAGACAACAGCCAGCACCAACGCCAGCTTTTGATGAGCTGTTTTGGATGTTACACCCCAGCTGAGCCTCTAGTAACTTACTGCAAACTCAGCCAACACCACCCATCAAAAGAACAGCCTGTCTGAACCCGATCAACCCACAGACTCAGGAGAGATATTAAACTGTTTTTTTGAAGCACTAAGTTATGCAGTAGATGACTGGGACATTCCAAGTACTACCCTCTGGGTAGACAGTGATCAAAACACCTCCACCGGGCAGCTGCCCAACTTACTACCATGACAGCCTCATCCTGGCCGGATGAATCCTGCTGAACTGCACCTCAATGGAATGTGCCAGCAGGTGCTCAGTGTTCCTGGGGTGAGTTCCAGAATGGCCTGTTTCATCCATTTGAACTCCCTCTGCCCTCGGCCTTCTTGGTGCAGTGTTGATCCTCCTCATTCTTCTGCTGCATAGACTGGCCACCTGCCAGCTTCTTCCAACTTCTGATTTCTTGTCCTGGATGCTGACTTTGTGTCTCCATTCTGGCATGGCGTCTCCACATACTAATCACCTGTAATTAACCTCCTCTTTGTCCTCATACTTGAGTGGTTGTCATATCCACTTCATCTTCTCGTTTTCAAACGGCCTTTTTCTTGAACTGTGTATTCATTCAGATGATGTCCTCATATGGCACAGGTTTTAAATCTCTAACTATCCTGGTTAGTCTCCAATGACTCTGATTTATCAAAGCCCTTCATAACACATCATTCAGAATTGGTTGCAATATTCCAGGTGTGGTCCACATTGAAGAATGCACTGAGACTTTACTGCTTCTGGAATTTATGTTCAGCATTCCTTCCTTTTCATCATTCAAGTTTATTTCAATTGTTTTTTATCCGAACAGACTCAGTGGATTTTTCACCCCTAAATTCATTCCTTCAAGTCAACATCAATCTGTTTGTCAAAGCTTTTCTAATTGGATTTGTCAAACAACTGGCGCTGTAATTAACCAGATGAAAATGTATTCCCTTTTCATTTTCCACCTCCTCCATGATAAGCACATTACAATCAATCTGTGCTTATAGCAAATCTGAGTCTTCCAGTTTAGAAACACCCCAGTAAAAAGAAGTAAAATTAGTTCAACTTCACATCCAACCGTGCTCTGTGTAATCACTGATTCTTTAAGCAGTAAACAGCCCTTTGCCATTTGCAAGCCCCATAATCGAGGGGAAGGAATTTGGCTATGACATATGGGCTGTGTTTATGGGTTTTGTATGTGTTACCAGCTCCCGGCTCTGCTGACAAATTAGTTTGCCTCTCAATGCCTGACTAGGATTGGGCCCACGAATCCAGCTTGGACTCAAACCCAAACTTGGACTCAATATCTGAAGACAGTTTGATTCTTTCTGCTTCCTGACCCTTAAGAATGTCTTGACATACTCTCTCTGGTTGGTTCCAGATTCTCTCCTGGACTTCCAGGCCCAGGCTGTCCTCCTCTGCCTTCCTTGGTCTGTCGATCTCCAATCCCGGGCTGATTCTCACCAGCCAGTGGCTTCCTGACCATCCTACCCGTGTCTAGGGAGCCTTTGACATCAAACCACAACATGACCAAGTTGCTTTCTTTTCAAAAGGGTTCTCAAACCATCTTTTTAATAGTTTCATACAAACGTTTTTCAAAATCAAGTCAACTTCAAGCTCCCCAACCTATAATTTACAAAATCTAAATTTCTTCCTTTTTGAAAATGAAAGTGACCTCATTGTAATAATTTACAAGCTCTTTCAATCCAGAACTTCTTTCAGTGCCTCGGGGTATAATTAGTCTGGGAAACAATTCATTTAAACCACTTCAGTCTTATTATCTCCACATTTCTCTGGGGTCTTGTTTCTCTCTTTTTCATTGCTTGTGGTATTCTTTCTAGGTTGATGGTCATATTCCAAGGAAAAACCAAGCTAAATAAACTACCAATTGACATTGACCTATCCTTCCCTGGCTGTAGGACTATTGTTTTTCCTAATTTTTACCCATGCATCCCAAACACAGTTTAAAAGCGCATTCTGGCATCAGTGTCTCCCCAGCCTCAGTTTACTCTCTCTTTAGGCTCTTCAGTGCTATTCTTACAAGTGGTGCTGCCCGTCTTATGATGTCTTCATCCCGCCTCTCTTTCCATGTCTGTTTCAACTTTCATGTCACTAGAAAGGAGGGGCAAGAGTTGGCTCTATTGCCCTGACAATGAACTGCAAGGGGTTCTTTAGGGGTGGGAGTAAAAGAAGGTCAGTGTGGACAGCCATAGCTAAAAAGCTAATAAGGACCATTTTTCTCCTCGGCTGTGTTCATTTTGTGTGAAGTGCCCTCAAGATACCCTGAGGAGACAAGAGAAGCAACATGGGGTGGGAAAAGCATGGAACATTCACCTGGAGGCCAGAATTCCTTGGATTGACTTGGCTTTAATACTACTAGTAATAAAAACTAACAAGGAAAAGCATGGTACATTCACCCGGAGGCCAGAATTCCTTGAATTGACTTGGCTTTAATACTACTAGTAATAAAAACTAACACTTAATGTGTCCCCATCTTCTATATGTGCTCATAGATAAGGACTATTTCTTGTCTCTATTTTCCAGATGAGGACATTGAAGCAAGCAGAAATTTGTTCAAAGTCTTGACACCAGCTGTTGAGTTTGAGAGGCAAGCCAGGGTCAAGGTTGACAGGGAGGCTCTGGAGCCAGGCTGCTCAGTTCAGACCCCATTGCCACAACCAGTCTGTACCCCTGCCCCTGACCCTACATACTTCTCTATCCATTACCTGGTTGCATGACTCAGCCACATGACTTAACTGCTCTGAGCCTCATAGAGGATTCAGGTAGATGACCTCTGACCTCTCTCTTTGCTCAGATATATTCCTTGCCCTACTGATACTTTGGAGGTGGCCTGGATAACTCATATAAAGATGCTTCTCAGCCTGGTACATGAAACACCCATGCCAGATCTTAGTGTTATGGTGAAACAGCTTCCAGGTATGGCCCCTTCCCCTCCAGAAACACCCAGACACCAGGAAGAACACCGGAAGCCACCACACTGGAATCGACCCAGAGTGGCTGGTCACTTGGCCCCCCAGGCACGATCATGTCTACTCTGGCAATGGGTTTCAATTAAAACTTCTGAGACAAGGGCCAGCCCGGTGGCGCACTGGATAAGTGCGCCGCTTGGGAAGTGCAGCGGCGCTCCCGCCCGAGGGTTCGGATCCCACATACAGACTGGTTCCCGCTCACTGGCTGAGCGAGGCGCGGGAGCAACACCGGGGGTTGCAATCCCATTGCCGGTCCCCGGTCCGGTACGGGGGCAACACTGAGGGTTGCGATCCGTTGCCGGACACGGAAAAAAAAAAAAAGACAAAAAAAAAAAAAAAAAAACTTCTGAGAAAAAAAAAAAAAAAAAAAAAAAAAAAAAAAAAA
>NW_007729515.1:136464-138095 GCF_000696425.1 Galeopterus variegatus | reverse complement strand
CACCAGGAAGAACACCGGAAGCCACCACACTGGAATCGACCCAGAGTGGCTGGTCACTTGGCCCCCCAGGCACGATCATGTCTACTCTGGCAATGGGTTTCAATTAAAACTTCTGAGACAAGGGCCGGCCTGGTGGCGCACTGGATAAGTGCGCCGCTTGGGAAGTGCAGCGGCGCTCCCGCCCGAGGGTTCGGATCCCACATACAGACTGGTTCCCGCTCACTGGCTGAGCGAGGCGCGGGAGCAACACCGGGGGTTGCAATCCCATTGCCGGTCCCCGGTCCGGTACGGGGGCAACACTGAGGGTTGCGATCCGTTGCCGGACACGGAAAAAGACAAAAAAGACAAAAAAAAAAAAAAAAAAACTTCTGAGACAACACAGAACAGAAAAGAGCTGCGATGACTCAACAGCAAAGCCCAGTTTCCATGGCTCAGGAACTAAGGAGAGAATTAGCCTCACATTGCCTAATTTCACAGTTTTGGCTCGTGGCATCTCTACCAATTTTGAACATTTTTCTTCTGACACACCTTGTTCTGGCCCCAAATGACACTAACCCAAACCAGTGCCTAAGAGAGGGAGAAAGATTGGCAGAGTGACAGAATATCATCTTGAGAAATTCAAACAGATAATCCTTGAAGAACCTATAACAAAATGTGTTACCTTCACTATGATAAGGAAGGCATCAGAACTCAAACATACACAGAAAACTTTTCCAAATTATGATTCATCTGACTAAATGAACAAGCAGGTAAGGAAGGGCCAGATATAGCTATTTGTAAGTTAGTTCAGATTTGACTTTGGGTTTGTTTTTTAATTTTACTTTATTTTATCAATATACAATGTGGTTGATTATTGTGCCATATTACCGAAAACTTCCTCCCCCTCCCCCCTCCCTCCCAACAACCTCATATCTGTTTGCTTGTCATATCAACTTCAAGGAATTGTAATTGTGTTTTCTTCACTCTCCCCAGTTTATTTATGTATTTATTTATTTATTTTTAGCTCCCACAAATAAGTGAGAACACGTGATATTTCTCTTTCTGTGCCTGACTTGTTTCACTTAATATAATTCTCACTAGGCCCATCCATGTTGTTGCAAATGGTAGTATTTCATTCTTTTTTTATAGCAGAGTAGTATTCCCTTGTGTAGATATACCACATTTTCCTTATCTACTCATCTGATGATGGACATTTGGGCTGGTTCCAATTCTTAGCTATTGTAAATAGTGCTGCAATGAACATTGGGGAACAGGTATACCTTCAACTTGATGATTTCCATTCCTCTGGGTATATTCCCAGCAGTGGGATAGCTGGGTCATATAGTAGATCTATCTGCAATTGTTTGAGGAAACTCCATACCATTTTCCATAAAGGCTGCACCATTTTGCAGTCCCACCAACAATGTATGAGAGTTCCTTTTTCTCAGCAACCTCACCAGCATTTATCATTCACAGTCCTTTGGATATTAGCCATCCTAACTGGGATGAGATGGTATCTCAGTGTAGTTTTGATTTGCATTTCCTGAATGCTGAGTGATGTTGAGCATTTTTTCATATGTCTGTTGGCCATACATATATGTTCCTTTGAAAAATGCCTATTCAGATCCTTTGCCCATTTTTTTTTTTTTTTT
>NW_007729515.1:100103-135491 GCF_000696425.1 Galeopterus variegatus | reverse complement strand
TTCTTTCCATCTGCTAACTTTGGGTTTGGATTGTTCTTGTTTTTCTAGTTCTTTAAGGTGAAGTGTTAGGTTTTTTACTTGCCATCTTTCCATTCTTCTGAAGTAAATATTTAATGTGATAAATTTCCCCCTTAGTACTGCTTTTGCAGTATCCCACAGGTTTTAGTATGATGTATCATTGTTTTCATAAGTTTCAATAAATTTTTTGATTTCCTGTTTGATTTCTTCTTGGACCCATATGTCATTAAGTAGAATGCTGTTTAATTTCCAAGAGTTTGTATAGTTTCCAGAATTTTGTGTGTTATTGATTTCTAATTATAATCCATTGTGATCTGAAAAAATACATAGGATAATTCCAATTTTTTTGAATTTGAGACTTGATTTGTAACCTAACATGTGATCTATCCTGGAGAATGATCCATGTGCTGATGAGAAGAATGAATATTCTGAGGTTGTTGGGTAGAATGTTCTGTAGATATCTGCCAAGTCCAATTGGTTTAGAATGTTGTTTAGATCTTGTGTTTCTCTGCTAATTCTTTGCCTAGATGATCTGTCCGGTATTGATAGTGGGGTTTTCAGGTCCCTTGCTAATATGGTATTAGTGTCTATCTCCTTCTTTAGGTCTAATAGAGTTTGCTTTATAAATCTGGCTGTTCTGACATTGGGTGCATATATATTTATGATTGTTATGTCTTCTTGATGGATGAATCCTTTTTCATTATGTAGTGGCCCTCTTTTTCTCTTTTTATGGTTTTTAGTTTAAAGTCTATTTTATCAGATATAAGAATAGCTACTCCAGCTTATTTTTCACTTCTATTTGCATGGTATATCTTTTTCCCTCCTTTCACTCTTAGTCTATATGTGTCTTTATAGGTGAGGTGAGTCTCTTGAAGGCAGCATAGAGTTGGATTCTCCTTTTTAACCCAGTCAGTCAGTCTGTTTCTTTTGAGTGGGGAATTTAATCCTTTTACTTTAAGAGTTGTTATTGAAAAGTGTTGATTTACTCCTAGCATTTTACTGATTTTTGTTTGGCTATCCTAAGTGTCTTTTGTTCCTTTATTTCTGATTTACTGTTTGTCTTCTGTATTTGTTGGTTTCTTGGGTTGTAGATAAACTTTTTTTTTCCTTTTCATTGTTAGCATTTTTATCTTACTACTGGGTTTTGATTTTTCTTGAGTTTTTATGGCAGTGGTAGTTATTGTTCAGGTACCAAACCCAGTACTCCCTTGAGGATTTCTTGCAAGGGTGGTCATGTGGTAGTGAACACCCACAGTTTTTGTTTGTCTGAGAAATATACTATTTGCCCTCCATTTTGGAAGGATAGCCTTGCAGGGTAAAGTGTTCTTGGGTGGCAATCTGTCTTTTAGTATTTTGAATATATCATCCCATTCCTTTCTGGCTTTTAGGGTTTGTGATGGAAAGTTTGATGTTAGTCTGATTGGGGACTTGATGCTTCTCTCTTGCTGCTTTTTAGATTTGCTCTTTGTCTTGAGTTTTGCCAGTTTGACTATAACATGTATTGGAGAAGACCTTTTTGGGTTGAACACACTTGAGGGTCTTTGAGCTTCCTGAATCGGAAGATCTGTGTCTTTTCTTATACCTGGGAAGTTTTCCGCCACTATTTTGTTGAATATGTTTTCAATGCAATCTCCTTTTTCCTCCCCTTCCGGAATACCCATGACTTGGATATTTGAGTGCTTAAGGTTGTCTGATATCTCTCTTAGATTTTCTTCAATGTTTTTAATTTTTTTTCTTTTTCTTCTTTTTTTTTTTGCCTGCCTGTGTTATTTCAAAAAGCCCATCTTCAAGGTCAGAAGTTCTTTCTTCTGCTTCTGCAAGCCTGCTGGTTAAACTCTCCATTGTGTTTTTTATTTCGTTGACTGAATTCTTCAGCTCGGCAAGCTCTGCTGCATTCTTTTTCAGGGCATTGATTTCCTTGTACATTTCTTCTTTCAGATCCTGAATACTTTTCTTTGTTTCATCATGCTGTCTAGCTGAGTTTTCTTGTATCTCATTTAGTTTCCTTAGAATCATCACTCAAATCCTTGTCGGACATTTCAAGGGCTTCTTGTTCTATAGGATTTAGAGCTTGAGAGTTATTACCCTTTGGTGGTGTACTTTCTAGACTTTTCATATATCTGCTATCTTTCCTTGGATGTTTAGTCATTGTGACAAGAGATTTCACAGTCCACTGGTTCAACACTATTGTCTCGCTAGGATCCTTCCGGGACTGCCAATTTGGCATGGCTGCCTCAGTGCCTGTGGGTGGAAGGTTTGGGCCTCTCTGGTTGGTGCCTACTTGCCCGGGCTGGGGGGGTTCTGGCGGTGATGAGGCCTACCTGCTCGGTTGCACTGGTGCTTTGGGGCTCATGGTCACTGTGGGTCTTGGGCCTCTCCAGGAGGGCACCTCTCTGGTCGGCGCCCACTCGCCCAGGCTGGGGACGGGGTCCAGCAGCAGTGAGGCCTACCTGCTCGGTCACACTCTGACTTTGGGCTTTTGAAAACATTCTCTTTCACAATGATAAGACTAGAGCTAAATTTTATAAATGTGTGACTGCTAAAGCCATTCCATTAGCTAAACCGCAGTGATGCAGAGTGATGAATATCAACTTTATTGATATGTCTCAGAATTCTCGATGAGTACTAAATGAGTTATTATTTTGCTCAAACATGATAAAACATTGTGAAATTTTTTAACTGTAGATTTCTGCTGATTTTCACTTGCATGAAAGTGAATATTCTTACAGCATTTGTGGTAAGTCAGGAGCTTTGCAGTGACAGTGGATACTTTCAACTCACCACAATACAGGGGTAGGTAGAGGAGCCCCAAGTTCAGGACCCAGTGACCTGAAAACACAGCCTACCCTGATGGGAGCTGCTGTGTTTCTGAACATCACACAAGAGCAAACAAGGTGTTTTTCCATGACTTTGGGATTTGGAGATAGGCTATCAGCACAGAAAGAGAAGTGTGACCCAGGCTGCTCTTAGTGTGGTTTGTTTTGAAGTAATTCTGCATATCAGATTAAAATCATTGTAGATGAAATGATTGGTGGAAGGGGCCATAATGCTGGAAATTACAATTGTTTTTGGAAAACATGCCATTGGGTCTTAACTGCCCAGAAGCACTGTCCTAGTGGAGAATGCAGAGCTATAACAGGATTCTTCCACAGGGGTTCAGCTGTGACCACTCTGCTGGGGTGGGAGCTCAGCCAGCCCATCCTAGACAAGAGAAAGGAAGATCTGTTTTCCTCATTCCATTAATCTAGAAGGTGTATTTTCCTGGCAGATGTACTGCTGTGCAATTTCAAAAGCTAAAGGGAAAACCTGGGCAGAAAATAGATGACTCTTACTTACATGCCCTGTGAATTAGGCTTTAAATGTAGCCAGGAGCTCCAGGATACTAGAAGTTGGCCCAAGGTGCGTGGCCCTGGGGCTAAGACACATTCCCCCATGTCATAAGTCTGCCAGAGCTGGAGCTTCCTATTTCAGTGCTGTGTCCAACAGGTTACATTTCCTATTTGTTGCAATGAAAATAAAATTCTACTGGGATTGGCTGATGTATAAAATTTCTCCATTGGGCCGGCCCGGTGGCGCACTGCTACAGTGCGCCGCTTGGGAGCGCGGCGGCGCTCCCGCTGAGGGTTCGGATCCCACATATAGACCGGCCGCTCACTGGCTGAGTGAGGTGCAGGCGCAACACTGAGGGTTGCGATCCCGTTGCTGGTCCTGGTCTGGTACGGGCGCGACACTGAGGGTTGCGATCCATTGCCGGTCACGAAAAAAGACAAAAAGGAAAAAAAAAATTTCTACATTGCATTAGGACTTTTACGTGCCCTAAATTTCTTCACTTAGAAATCTACATTCTTCTCTAATGATAAAAGTAACTTGTAACTTTTAAAAATCGAGCATTTAGCACTTGCCAAGTATGTGTTGTCCTATATAATGCTCACAAGAACCCCATAAGAGTAGATGGCTGTCTTACTCTGCTTGGGCTGCTATCACAAAATGCCACAGACTGGTTGGCTTAAACAGCAGAAATTTATTTCTCACAGTTCTGGAGGCTGGAAGTCTGAGATCAAGGCACCAACTAATTCGGTTTTTGGTGAGGGTGCTCGTTCTGGTTTGTAGGCTGGTGCCTTTTCACTGTGTCCTCCTATGGCAGAGAGAGAGGGAGAGAGGGAGAAAGAAATCACTTTGGTGTGTTTCTTTTCTTATAAGGATGCTAATCTTATCAGATCAGGGACCCACCCTCGTGACCTCATTTAACCTTATTTAGTTCCTTACTCCAAATAAAGCCACACTGGGACTTAGGATTTCCAAGTACGAGTTTGGTGGGGACACGATTCAGTCCACTATTGGTGGGAGACCACACTCATCTCACAAACAAGGTTCATGGAGATTAAGGAGACCACCTAGGGTCTCACAACTTGTAAGTGGAGGAAGCAGGATTGTCAACCTTGGAAGGCAGCCTCCGAAGCCCAATGTTCTTAACCACTATCTGAAGAAGAAAGTACAGACACCCCAGACTTCACATTTTAGTCACCAAGATTTCTTGGCTATTTGCCCTCACGAATCTGCGAGCTGCTATCATTGCTTAGCAATAATTTGCACATACACTTCTATATATCAAAGGTATGTGCTTCTGATTTTACATCATATGCAGTATCTTATGTTAATATCTTATGAACCCATTGTCTCAAGCCATCGTCGCTGCCACAGCCTTGGTTTAGGACCTCATGCTGTCTCAACAGGAGGACCGTCTGCCTCTCTTCAACAGTTCCCTGATTTATTGTCTTGCCTCTTCCATCATCTGAGCAGCACCCAAAGTGATCTCACTCCAATGTGAGCTCTAACCTGCTCCCGCCCTTCTGCAAATCTTCCATTAGATCCCCAATGCCTGGAGTGCAAGTTTCAGCCTCTTGGCACAGTGTATCAGGCTCTCCGTCTTCCCACTTCCATCCTTCAAGACCCAACTGATAAAGCACCATCTCCTGTGTGGAATGTGCTCACACTTTGCTAAGTGTGGTACTTTTCTGATTTGAGAATCCAAACAACATCTGCCTCCTTAAATGAATTAAGAAACGCATTGTCACCTTCTGTATGTTGTACAGTTATTATATATCCTATGAAATTTGAAAAAAATGATCAGACTCAACTGTCTTTTTTATATAACTATTTATTTCTCTGTTTTGCTCTATATTATGGACCATTTTTAACATTTTACGTTTATTTAAGATGTCTTAAAATTTGACATACTGCTAAATTTAAAAGTAGACAGATGAGCATAACATCTCAACTTATTATAAAATATCTTTCCTGTTAATCATTATCCATCTCATTTTTATTTCTAGTTTTTTATTGTATTTTTTTATTACTTAGATCATCACTTTTTTCTAATTTAAAAATCTATTTTATTGATATCTTCTTGCTCCAAATAGTTGATTTATAATCCTAAATTTAATTATTTGTTCTGACTTTTTATTTATTATTATTATTATTATTTGCTATGACCTCCATTTTAATCTGATACCATCTTTGTAAACTTTATTTTAAAGAATTTTGAATAAATAGGATAGATTTTAATGCAATCTCAACTTTCAGTCTGTTTCGTCTCTTGGAGATAAAGTGTAATTCTTAGAGACAGCATATACTTGAACTTTAAAAAAATATCAAGCCCATAATCCTTCATAATCTTATGAATGAGTTTAATCTATTTGTATTTTATATTATATTTGAACAAACAGTTCAAATTATCTTTAGCTTGTGGTTGGATCTAATAAATAAAATCATAGTTACTGTTTTAATACCATCATATATTTGAATCTGTAAGTTTATCTTTTTTTGGCATTATTCTTGGCTTCTCTTTTCACTTGTGTTGTTTCTGAAGTGAACTTTAACCATTTCCCTTTAAACAAAATCAGAGGGCAATCTCAGACCAGTGGCCTGCTTGTCCTGTGCTTAACTTAATCCTCGCAGTGACTGTGCAGTGCCAGGGAGCCTGCTGAGTCCAGTCAGAATTGCATCTGGTGGGAGGAGCCCTGAATCATCACGTTTCAGAGGCAACAGCAGAATTTCAGACCAGTGGCCTGCTTGTCCTGTGCTTAACTTAATCCTCGCAGTGACTGTGCAGTGCCAGGCAGCCTGCTGAGTCCAGTCAGAATTGCATCTGGTGGGAGGAGCCCTGAATCATCACGTTTCAGAGGCAACAGCAGAATTTCTGTTTTCAAGCCATGCAAGTCCCCCTGTGTGAGCGGACTTTTAAGGAGTAGTGGTCCTAGCATCAGGTGCTATATCAGGGAACACTGGACAGAGGAGCCCCAGATGGGAGTACGGATGGGCTCCATTCTGGGCAAAGAAACCTCTAGAAATGACGTGGGAGTTCAGGTCCTCAGCTGACCAAAGTGGTGTCCAGAGCATAGCACTTGTTCAAGCAGATGTCTGGAAAACCCAGAATCAATTTGCTAACCAGCTTGGGGATGGTTAATTTGCTAACCAGCTTGGGGATTCCAGGTAAATTCTAGTCTGAATTCACTCCTAGGCCAGATCCCAGTGAGGGACAGAGCAGGCCGCCTCTTCTCAGTATAATAACAGCGAAGGCTTTGGGGTCAGGCAGACCTTGGTCTGGGTTTCCACTCACTACCTGTGAGATGTGGGGTAAATTACTTCATCTTACTTTCCTCCACTGTAAGTGAGGATATTAGCAGTATGCATGTTGCCTTGCTCTTTTACAGATAGAAAAGAGTTAAAGAGAAAGCAGGAAAAAGTACCTGACCCTGGAAAGGGCTCAATAAGTCTTAGCTGACATTATTGTCATATTTAGATCATGAATGAGAAGGGGTAATATAGTATACTTCCAGGCTGGCCTCTCTCTGATTCTGGAACTGGGAGAATTGAGTTGCCACTGACCTGAGCAAGGCTGATCAGGGGCAGCAGGAACAGACATTGTCACCTTAATCAAAAACATTCCCGAAGCATCCTCATGGAAGAGTACATCTTTGTACCCTTCACAGCGACTTGCCCAGCTCTTTATATATAACAGGTACTCAGTTATCAAAGAGAGAGGGAAAAGCATTAATAGTAAATTCTTTGCTCAGAAAACCATTATGTTTCTTCTCCCACTTTTTCCAAATTTCTCCTGCTTTAATTTAAACCCAAGGATTTTGTTTCCAGAAACTTTTCACTTTGGCTTTTTTCTTCTCTCTGACTCCATTTCTTGATCTAGTTCCTGACTCGGTCCCCTAAAGAGAATGACCATTATCTTTGGGTCTCTCTGATTCTAAGATGAATAGAAATCAGCAAAAGAAAAAAAAAGAAAGAAAGAAAAGCAGCTCCATCTGACCCTGACTTGTGCTCACCACCTGGTGACTGCCTCTGGCTTTACTGTTTGAATAACCTCCGGGTGTCCCATCCACCCCCACAGCACAAGGTTGTGCTCCAGAACAAATATTTGTCCCAATTTTGAACAAAGTTAGGGAGCTTTTCTCTTACTTCTTTTTCTTGTTTTTCAAAATGAACTGGACTCTTCTGCTGTTGCTTTGAACTCAGTTCTGAAGGAAGGAGTGGAATTCTCCCCAGACCATCTTCTCTGGAGAGCTCAGGAAGAGCTGCCCAGCAACATGGAAGGCCTCACGTGCTTGCTCATCTGTTTCTTTCTGTCTGAAGCACAAGCCTTTGAAATCCCCACCAATGGACTTTCTGAAGTAAGTATTTCCATAAGACTCCTTGCGGTTGGCTTATTCATATGCTCGGTCAGTAGCTTATTTCATTTGCTCATCGATGACCCGAATCTGTGTAGAGCGGAATGTTATGAGAACACTCATCTGAGGACAAGTGCTCACTGTTATAATTACTGGAGTGTGTATTTACTTTTTAAAGCATTAACAGGTGTTGCATGAGAATTAAGTCAAGTTCAACTGGCAGGTACACAGTGTACCATTTATGGAGCACAGTTGCTCACTCCTTACCGAAAAAATGAGGATAGTAATAGACCTAACCCAAAGGGGTGTTATGAGAATTAAATGACGTATGTAAACTACCTAGCACAGTGCCTGGACTAGTAAGTGCTTAATAATTAATAGCTATTATTATTATTGTGAAAAAATATCATTATCACTCTTTTACTAAAGGTATAAGAAAAGTCATTGTCAAAGCACCACTGATTTTCATACCCACATAAAAATGGTTTTTGTATGGACATTTTAAATATTCCTGTGAAAGGGGAAGCTGGCAAGTGGGCCTGCAAGAACTAATGGGAGTAATTCCCATTAGTTCAAGGTCTCCACTTTGGACTCTTGGCCTTCCCCAAAGTAAGCAATGTCTTGGACTGAGCCATTCTGGAAGCTATTTTTATACTGGAAAAGCAAAGTGTGTTATTGGACTATCCTAATGTAAAGGCTTGTAATGCTTGAGAAGTGGATTACCTACAAAAATGCCAAAGAATACGATGGCACATTTGCAGGGGGGAAAATCACTCTGTCTGCTTAGAAACTATCATATTTTCCAACACTTTAAAAACAACCAGAGTGTGTTGGAAATCTCAGATTGAAGCCGAGGCATCCAAATGTGTCTGTGCTTTTTCAGCCAGTTCTTGGTAGTATTCCTTTCATACCTATATTTTTAACTCAGGGAGACTGTACAGTTCACATCTGTCCCGTCCAACACTGCTAATGCCCCCAAGATCTATCAAGCACTTTTCCAGGCACCTGACTAATCACTGGGTCACTTTGATCCCTACTTGTCTGTCCCATCATCTCCTGGAAAATTCAAAACTGAATTTCTGCATCCAACAAATGTGAAGGTGTTAGTTTCCATTCACTCACCTCTGAGACACAATCAGCAAAAATAAATATATTGAAGAAGTCATTGTATAAGAACATGGGGATTACCCAGAGGTAGAGGAAAGAGTATAAAATAACATTATGAATACCACCATGCCTTTTTTTCTCTAGATCTTGTTTTTTAAAATACAAATAAACATCCTATAAATTCTTTTTTAAGTTTGCAGAATATGGAGATCTTGTGGAACTGTCCCCAGGCAAATTTCAATTTGTTCCAGAGAACCAGAGGTATCAGGTACAGTAGTAAACTTTACTTTCCAAAGGGAAAATAAATAAAAGAGACCATAGCTGAAGAAGTAAGAGGCATATTAAAATGATTATTGCTAGATTTTCTCAAGAGCTTGTTTTTAGCAGAGAAGGGTCTAGTGGTTTTACGCCTAGGTGGAAGCATTATCAAGGTGAAATAAAGTGAGACCTCCACACAGCTGTCCAGAGGCCTCAAACCATAATGGTCACCCTAGCCCCTTAAAGGATACATGGCTATGTGTTTTCTTCAAAATGTTAAGATTATGGAATGATCTTACTGCCTTCTAAGGAAGGACTTCCTGGTAGGAAGGCTTTTCTTATTTCAGTCATAATAGACACCTCCTGCTGAAGCCCCACCTTCCCCTTCGTCTGGTCACTCTGTCTGGGGAAGCAGCTCAGAGAGCACCTTGGGAAGGAGAACTGGCCACACTGGACTCTGCATCCTGGAGAACACCAGTGGCATCATAGACAAAATCCCCTAAGTAACGGGGCAAGTTCTCTGGAAGAGTTGGCTTCTCCCATATGGAGCCCACATGCTGAGAAAGGAGGAGTTTATGGAAGCTAAGGTGACCAGTGACTTATTTTGTATGGATGTGAATTTCTGACTTTCTTAAAGTCCAGGTTTTTTGTAGACCAATAATATTAAAACCCAGTATGCAAGTCCTCATGTCAAGATCTTCACCTAGCCAGAGGAGAGAAAACTTAGTCGTTAAACATTGCATTCAAAAAATCTAAAACAAGGCAACCGTTGACCTCACTATGTCACCTAGTACCCACTAAAACCTCACTTCATCCCAAATCAGGCAAACTAAGCTTATATCCAACACCTGACCTATTCTTTTACAATGCAGCAGACATTAAATGTTTACCCATTGCTCTTAAGCTTCCAAAGGCAAAGGGGTTATCTTTGTCCACGCCCATAGGAAAGCCATTGGTGCAGTAATTGTAAAGCAGGGCGAGTGCTCTGAAGTAAAGACTATACTGCTACGAAAACACTTAGTAAAGGAAGCTGACCTAGTTCAGGAGTTAGCTTTAGTTAGTTCAGGAGTGAGCAGGAGTTAGCTACGTGGGGGCAGGGCTGGGGGGACCTGGAAGGAAGAGCATTGCAGACAGTGGGAACAGCACGACCAGAGCCCACGACAGAGTGGGGCATCTAGGTCACCATTCAACTGAATAAAAAATGAGTCAGGCAGATAGAGCAAAGGGGATATACGCTCCCCTGGAGGAGTTTGGTTGAATGTTTTCATTTAAAAATACTTGTTTTCGCATCATATCAAAGAGCGATGTGCATGCAACCAAAAATGGTTGAGAAACTTGTTCTGAGAAACTGACCAGTGGGAAAATAGTTTTCAAGAATATTCAGTATTTATGTTCCGGCTCCAGTGAATGAATTGCAGCTCAGTATTGAAGAAAAATAAGTTTTTTTGGCTGCAAGAACAGTTTTTGTCCTTGAGGTAGTAAGTAACAGAGTTGAAGAATGATCATCTGACTTCCTTTTACAGAGAAGCCTTCCTGGAGAATCAGAAGAAACAATGGTAAGTTTGCTTTGATTTTGTTACAATTTGATGTCTGAACGATTTTCCTGTTAACTATTACCTGGAAATCAATCCTGTGTCTCCTTTGTCTTCGTCACTGAGTATGTACCTGACTTTCGAAATACCCCCTTACCCCATTCTGTTTGGAAGAGTTTCTAAAATTCAGCATTAAAGAGCACAGTATTTGCAGACAGGACAGATGCCGCCAAGAGCTGAAAATGTCCTCTCTCTTTATCTTCTTGAGTTTTGCCAACAGCACAGTTTTCATCCAACCATGTGCATTGATGTATTTATTCTGACTTACCAGTTTTGATTTAAATATATGACACCTGACAGCATTGGAGCATAAATGTCTGTGGGAAAGGAACTCTTACACATGAAGTGGCCCAATTCTCTGAGATGTTCAAAGCAGACCTTCCTGTGGCAAGAAAACGCCCAAAGGAAGTGGTTTATGTTGTACTTCCTGCTCCAAACTGACAGAAATTGCCAGAAGCACACACTTAAGGGGAGGAAGTACAAGCTCATTAGCCTGGATTTTATCTCAGCTTGAGGTGAGCTGGATGCTAACTAGTTGAAAGGTTTAAACTTGAATGACAAAGTTTGGGAGATAATACCTCTAGTATCAAAATAAGCAAATCCTTTTGGAGAAAAAAATCAAAATCTGATGGGTCACACAATCGCCATAGACCTGAAAAAGCTTGCAGTTGTCAAAGACTTCCTTAAGCCTTGCCTTAGAGCAAAATGACATGCTCAGACTTTTTACACTGGAGCTGCCTTAAATCAGCAAGGGATTGGTTGGACCAATAAACTGCACCAAAATGCCCTCTCCATGATATTCTGCTCTTTGCTCATGCTTATCGGTGTTCTCATAGCTTGTTTTAATTTGAAGAAGGAGAAGAGGACTGAAGATGAAATTGTAATAGACGAGATTGAGGAAGGAAGGCAGCAGTGTAGGGTGTGGGGGGCCACATGTGTACTTCCACCCCATAGCACCCCTGGGCTGCAGCCCCCTCTGAAGACACAGCCAGGGGCCCATTCCAACCTTGCAATCTTGAATCCTTGCCACATTTGAAGTTATTTCGCAGACTTTCTCTATCCAGTCTTGCTTCCCACAACCATCTTCTACTTGTAGTCTAATTTAAAAATCATTATTTACTCATAGAGCTAAAAGGCATCTCAAGGAATCTCAAAACAGAGGCAGACTTTTGCCTGTGGGATGTTCAAGCTAGAAGAAAGCTGAGCTATAGACTGACCAGTGTGCTAGAATTGCTCATGACAAGCAACATGTAGTGCTGTTAACAGCACATACATAGTGAGGTTCTATTAGCACAGTCATGCTTTCTTGTCAATTTCAGGAAGAGGTGGACCAAGTCACCCTTGAAAGCTATAAAGTCCAGTCCACTATTACTTCTCGCATGGCCAACACCATCATCCAGAGCAAAGTGGTGAACAACTCCCCAGAGCCTGAGAATGTGCTCTTTGACGTTCAGATTCCCAAAGGAGCCTTCATTTCCAACTTCTCCATGTGAGTAACTACTATGCAGAACCAGAAACTGGAAATGCTCCACTCACAGAATCAAAACCTCTCATAGTTAGGATGGACCTTTGTGGTCAACTGTTCCAGGGGTTCTCACTTCCAGAACTGTGGACCCGTTGGCTGTCAAGAGTCACTG
The DNA here is from genome assembly GCF_000696425.1 of Galeopterus variegatus. Lineage (NCBI taxonomy): Eukaryota > Metazoa > Chordata > Mammalia > Dermoptera > Cynocephalidae > Galeopterus > Galeopterus variegatus. The sequence goes on along the minus strand of NW_007729515.1, from coordinate 123,200 downwards.
TGGGGTGGGTCCCAATAATTTGTGTCTGTTCAAAGTGTCAGAATCTGTGAAGGATTTGCTTTGTGTTTCTGATAAGTTACAGCCAACTTAAAGCTATGTCTGTGGTCACAACTTCTTACTTCCTTGCATTTTTATATGCTTTCTTAGGGGGAGAAAAATGTATAAAATTGCCCTGGCTTGCAGAAAACCACATGAGTCTGTGTGCGGCAGGTTGGGGTCCACCTACAGCAATATGTTTCTCTGTAGAAAAAAATGTTGAGGACACTGGTTAAATACAGTCACTTATCCAGTGCTTGCATTCCTCTATTATACCACTGACAAGTGGGTTATCTGGGCTTGACTTGATTATTTCCTTAATGATAAACCTACCATTTCCAAAGGCGATCAACTCAATGATTGACAGTTCTATTAGAATTATTCCTCACACTTAATTTAAATATTTTCCATTTTCTACCCAATGACTCTAATTTTAATCACATGTAATAGAATAAAATTCTCTACAAAATAAATTGACATGCTCCTGGATGAAATGATACACTGTTTGAGATTGGCTTCAAAATAATCGAGATGGAAAGTATGGGAGTATAGATTGGCCAAGTATTAATAATGGTGTAGCTCAGGGATGGTTTCATGGAGATCTCTTATATTATTCTCTCTACTTTTTGTATGTTTGAAAATTTCCATAATAAAAAAAATGAACTATTTCAATATCTTTCAAATAGTTGAGTTCTCTTGTCTACTTGGAAGCTTTGGGTATCAAGGCTACAGGCTCCCTGTTCTTCCAAGAGCTTGGAATGGTTTCCTATCCCCTGAGCATCCAGGTGTTCATTCCCTGATCCTGCTCCAGGTGGTCAATATCCCCCTTAGGTCGCCTACAACAGAGCACAGTACTCTGCATGCAGTCTGCCTAGTTTTCATTGAGACATTAGGTTTAGTTACTTCTCATCTGCTTTTGTCTCTCGTACCCCAAGGTAATTAGTGACAATTGTGCATAAATAAAATAAAGAGTTCATTACCATGCACTGGGGCTGCTAAAAACTGCAGAGCTATGTTAACTATATTTTCTACACAGAACAAGATAGGTGGAAAAAAACACTAGGTGACTTTGAATTGGTATCCTTTCAATTGGCTCAAATATTTATAACTTTTTAAAGTCAGCCTTTTCTAAAAAAGTGAAGGGAAAAGGAAAAGTTTCTCCGTAGTAGTGTTATATGACACCATGTCTAAAAATGACACTTAAAACTATTGTAATAAATTCTTATTTTTAAACCACGTAATCAGAACTCATTCTAGGTTTCTCTTCTTTCTGTTTTCCTTTATTCTTCTTTTTCTGCCCCATCTCATTCCATAGAAGATTGGAGGTAACAAAAGATAGACTAGTGAGACATACATTTATTTTGGTCTTCCTCAATGCAGAGGTGAATTTACAGGACTAGAGAAGATAGCTGCTTATTTGCCACAATTTAAAATGTGCTGTGTAGTCCTCCCTACCAGCCAAAATTTCTCTTCTGCCTTTTTAATCAAAGTTCCAAATATTCTACCACGGGAGATGATTTCCTTTTGTCTTTGAGCCTGAGTGTGATTTGATGGAAGAGTGCTGGCCTGGACACGGGGACTCTTGTTCTAGCTCTGTCTCTGACGAGCTGGCTATGTGACAAGTGAGCAAGTCACTTGTCTCCTGGGGTCTGACTTCTCTCACCTAAAAGGGAAAACCTAGAAGTACACCTCCAGATGTGTGCTATTGGCATTTGGGACAGGAAAATTCTTTTGTGGAGCTGTCCCTCGCATTGTGGGATGTCCTCCCATAAATGCCAGGAGTACATCCTGGTCATCACAATCACCAAAGACTTCTTCACATATTTCTAAGTTCCTCCTTGGGAGAGATACTGCCCATATGAGTCCCATAAGTTCCCGTTTATTTCCGTAATTCTACTGCTCTGACCAATTATTACTTGGCAAGGATTAGGTGCTAGCCAGCTAAAAGTAAGGCGGGTAAGGACGAGGTGCAAAGAGAAGACGTGGTCCCCAAGGGGGATACTGTAGAGATGACAGGGTTCAGCAGCACCTCCTCCATCTTTATTCTCCACCCTTGCAGGAGCACGTAATACGCTGCCTCCGTCAGCTCAGCTGCTAGAACAGAGCACCATCAACTCGGCAGCTTAAAAACAACAGAAATTTATTTCTCATAGTTCTGAGGGCTGGGACGTTCAAGATTGAGATGCTGGAAGATTCACTGTCTGATGAGGGCTCGCTTCCTGGTTTATAGACATGGTGGAAAGGGATAAGAGAGCTCTCCGGCATCTCTTTCACAAGGGCACTAATCCCATTCATGAGGGCTCCACCCACCTGACCTAATCATCTCCCAAAGTCCCCACCTTCTAATACCATCGTATTGGGAGGGTAGGACTCAACAGGTGAATTTTGCAGGAGACACAGACGTTCAGTCCCCTGCATACTCCCGGGCTACACCAGATTCTTAACTTGCAGAACAACAATCTGATGAAGCAAATGAGGGTAGGACTCAACAGGTGAATTTTGCAGGAGACACAGACGTTCAGTCCCCTGCATACTCCCAGGCTACACCAGATTCTTAACTTGCAGAACAACAATCTGATGAAGCAAATGAAAGTCAGATAATTAGTGATTTATCAGTCACCTCTCATAGTCATATGTGTCATTCAAGATGGATACCCAAAGAGAACAACACTTAATCTGAAGGATAAAATTTGAAAATGAGAAAAATATTTAAACACCAACAATAATACATGAGGGAAAATTTTCAGGATGGTAGTCTATCTAGCCCCTCTCAAACCACACTGTCAAATAAATCTTTGAATTATTCACATGTCTCCCTTCTTGTTTCTTATAGATGCAGGATGGCCATCACCCCCATTCAATAAATCAACCTTGCCAGGTTGTTTGCTTGCCTCTCAAACCACACTGTCAAATAAATCTTTGAATTATTCACATGTCTCCCTTCTTGTTTCTCATAGATGCAGGATGGCCATCACCCCCATTCAATAAATCAACCTTGCCAGGTTGTTTGCTTGGTGTGTGTGTGTGTGTGTGTGTGTTTTGTTAACACTACTATTCCAGCCAACTGGCTGCCTTCTGTCATTTTCTAGGACTGTAGATGGCACTACATTTACTAGTTCCATCAAGGAGAAAACTGTGGCCCGAGCTCTCTATGCACAGGCAAGAGCCAAAGACAAGCTGGCTGGATTGGTGAGGTAAGGACTGAATGAACCGAGCTGCCCTCTCCTCTCGATTGCTGCTTCCCCCACATCCTATCCCCCAACCCAGCCTCCAGAAAGGCACGGAACCTAAGCACATGGCAACGTAGTCAGAATTAAGTGTCACAGTTTCTGTTTCCCTAAACGCCTCTGTTCAACCACTGGATTTTGGGAGATGTCACATAAGTTGTACTCATATTGCTTGTCTTGCAGGAAGATGGATGTTCTATAAATAAACACTGATTTTTCTAAAGAACATGGAGAGGAACTACAGAAATATTGGGGCTCTTGTTACAAAACAGTATAGGGAGAGAGGAAAAAGTTTAGAATTCATTTTAATGATTTATTCTACCTTATTTTTACGGGATAGGGCCTTCCTTATCTAAGATTTTTTTTCCTCTTATAATCTTAAATAAGACACTGGGAATGCCAAACCACCCTCACAAAAGCAACCTCTCAAGCAAGACACTTCAAAGACATTTTCAACGTCTCACTCCTTACACTGCAGACCTAATCTTCTGCAAAATCTTGCCATGTTTTTTTCCTCATCTCTTCTGTCTCTACATCCCGAAAGTTACCTTTAGTTGACATTCTTTTCATTTCATGTATGCATTTGTTCATTCAACAAAAATGCATCACATGTCAACTCTGTACCCTATTCTGTTAGAGACGGCAGAAGCACAGAAACAAACGGTCAGGCTCACGGAGGAGAAAGACAGAGACCAGTGAGTATGACATCCATAGTGGGGCAAGAGCTAATATAGAGAGGGTGCAAGATGCTCCAGGAGTTCTGAGTGCCATGCGTGTAACTCTGTCCTGAGGTCCAGGAAATTTTCACAGAGGACTGATGTTTGAGCTGAGCCCTAGTAGATTAATTTACAGAATTTAGCCAGGTGGAGAAAGGAGAGAAGAAATTCCAAGCAGAGTAAACTCCTCCAGGTGTTTTATCTTTATGAATCATTTCTCCTTCTTTACCCATCGTTTTGACCACATCATCCATTCATTTATTCACTCCACAAATATTTATTTGTAACAGAAACTCTCCTGGAGATAGAGCAGAGCAAAGACCTCAAGTTCCACTCACCCCTCAGATAAACATGGCCCTCGTGCATGCGCTGCTCTGAGCTTTGCACCAAGACATGTGCATCTCTTTCTTCATCTACTCAGTATCCCAAACTGCGGCTCGCAATACTTCCCTGATCCCAAATGGGCTGATAAGGCACAATCCCACCTTGCTTACTTAGTTATTTCATTTTAAAAAGTCAGTCATTATTTATCTTAAGCTGAAATCACCCTCTTTGGATAATTCCACTATTTTCTCTTCAAAACCATAAACACCTCAAGTTCAGTGATCACATTGTACTTGATATGTATAGTGACTAAATAAGGCCTTATGCTGGAAATATGTACTCAGTTTGATGAAATAATAGATTTCTTCTTTCTGAAGACCTTCAAAAATGTAAAGAATCCTAGAATGAGTCTCAAATACAGTATAGGGAATGTGTGCGGTCTTTGGGGTCATCTGAACTGGGGCTTAAGTCCTGGTCCTACCATTGATTAGCCATGGGGTCCTGAGCAGGTCCCTTATCTTCTTGAGTCTCACTTGTTATCATCTGGAAAATGAGAGTAATGACATGCATCTTGCAGAGCTACTATATCAGGGATGATGTATGTTAAATGCCTGGCACAGAATAGGGACCAATCACTGGTAGCTTTGAGCAGATGACACTCAAATCAGTAAGAAGCTCCAGAAGCAAAAGATCAGGCAGGAGAGGAGAGTGAAGCTCTTGGTGGGATTAAGTTTTCTAGAAGTTGCACTTAATTCTATTGCCTCTACTGTTCGTTTTCATGAACTGAGCCGGTCAGGTCACCCTGGAAAGTCTACACGCCCCCTGCTCAGATTCTGGGTTGTGTGCCTCTATGGTGCATGTAATGACCGATGCTGGGGCCTCTCCCCTTTAGGAGCAGTGCTCTTGATATGGAGAACTTCCAAACCGAAGTGAACATCCTCCCTGGGGCAAAGGTGCAGTTCGAGCTTCATTACCAGGAGGCGAAGTGGAGGAAGCTGGGATCCTACGAACACAGACTTCACCTGCAGCCCGGACGGCTGGCCAGACACCTGGAGGTGAGCGGGGATTTGTAGGTGAAAAGTGACACCCTCCTTTCACGGGCCCTGTCTCCGATTTCAAGTTTCTCTTTGTCACCACTATTCGTGGTGTTGATGCCACAAGTCTCTGTTTTTTCATGTACAATAAAAAATAACAAATAATAACAATAACAAATAATAGTAATATTTGTGAGTGAAATGAATTAATACATGTGAAATGCGCAGCACTATACCTAGAGTATAATGAGCATTCAAGAAATAAATAATAACAATAACAAATAATAGTAATATTTGTGAGTGAAATGAATTAATACATGTGAAACGCTCAGCACTATACCTAGAGTATAATGAGCATTCAAGAAACGGCAGCTATGACTATGATTTGTCAAGAGTCACCAAAAAAGATTTTCCTCTGTTGAGCTTTGTTCAAAGCAAAGGGACAGAGAAGGAATAAAAATGCCCAGATATGAAGAAAACAATCTGTTTTTGATGGAGCTACAGAGCAAATGCAGAACAACCCAGTAATAGCTTTCCCTCTTCTTTTTTCCCCTAACAACATGAATGCTCTGCTGATAAATAAGAGTAGGATAGAATGAAAAAGGGGAATGAAATCCTAGGGGAATGAGGCAATAGAAAGAGAATACTGAGTTGCCAAGAAGGGGGTAAGCCTCCATGGTGAGTTGAGTCACCTCCCAGGGAATTTGAAGAACTCGTGGAAGTGATCATGGAACCAGGGAAACTCAAAGATGGGAAAAGCATCAGAGGACTTATTAGTAAATTTACTTCCTACTAACAATGCCTTAAAAGACTTAATTCTTTGAGTACTTTTCTCTCCCATCTCTAGGTAGACGTGTGGATTATTGAACCTCAGGGAATAAGATTTGTTCATGTTCCCGACACATTTGAAGGTCATTTCGATGGTGTTCCAGTCATATCTAAAGGACACCAGAAGGTACCATAAGCATTGCATGTTGCCAAGTGTGTAAATGGCCACTAGCTCCTGGGTTCTGTCCTCCTCCTGTGCTCTGGAGAATAGAAAGAGGTCCGGCGTTGAGCTGAGGACATTGGATGAAGGGACAGTGATCCCTGCACAGAGTCCAGGGTTTTTCACAGGATGTGCAAAACAATACTCCCAATTGTCACTCTATGCTGACAAGAGACTGTCCCTTTTGGAGCCTCATTTCTCCCTGAGGCATCTGCTTGACCAGTAGCTAAAAACAGCTTTCACATAATATATGGAAGATTTTCATTAATCACCACAAGAAATATTCAGCTTAATTCTCTCTGCCTTCATTGCCAATGATAACCAACAATGAAGAGGTCAAACTCCTCTAAGAACCTTTTATAAATGTTTCCCAGAGCTAGTAACAACCCCTTCCATGGTGGTTGGAGAAAATGCTTTGAATTTTTTTTTTTAAAGGCCCAAAACCTGACAAACAGCACCACACTCTGGCAGACATCGAGACACTGCCCTCCAAAGCCCTGGCCCCGTTCCTTCCATCAGTAATAGGTCTACTGGTGTTGACTGGATGCAGCAGAGCCATTGGGCAACACCTCTTCCCCTGTGTGCATGAGCAGGTGCAGTGTTGAGCCTCCTCTGGAGAGGGAGGGAGCACAGCCCTGGCTCTGACATCACTGTCCTTTCCAGGCGCATATCTCCTTCAGGCCCACAGTAGCACAGCAAAGAAAATGCTCCAAGTGCTCTGAGACTGCGGTGGATGGAGAGCTGGTGGTGATGTATGATGTGCACAGAGAAAAGAAGGCTGGTGAACTCGAGGTGCGTACAGAGAACTGTTTCTTGGTGAACAAACTCTGTTCACCAAGGTCTGTGGGTAGTTTCTGGCTGCTGAGCCAAAGGTTGAGGCTGCAGAGAAGGGATTAAAATCACATTTCTCTAATATGCCACCAAGCATTATCTTTTATGTCATGAAAACTAAGTACAGGGTCACCAGGTTGCCCTTGTCCCAGAAGGGCACTTCTATGCCTCATAGGAAGAACAATAGAAAGTTACCAAATGGGAATTTTGTATAACCTCCCAACACCCTTTGCAATTAGATGATTTTTTAAAAATGCACAGAAATTATGGGGTGAGGAGGAAGGCACAGCCAAAGCCTAGAGAAGGATCTGGAACCAGTGGTGAATTCCAGGGTCAGGGTTTATTGTGAGAGTTCTTGGGAGGTTTCATTTCTCCTTTTGTCATGTCTTAGATGTGTATCTCCATTTCCCTTGTGCTAAGGTAAGAACCCTTACAGTGTATCAAAAGGCTGGGAATCTCTCCAGGGACAGAGGGCAGAGAAGTGTCTTGGAGGCCATAGCCACATACCCTGCAGCTGGACACTGTAATGTCCTGGACAGAAGCAACCAAAGGGCAGTGGAAAGAAAAATATACGAGCCTGTCATTGGAGCCTACAGTAGAGGACGAAAAGGGTGGGCAGGATTCCAGCTGGAGTGGCCTCCCATTAACTTTGAGAAAAATCCAAATTTCCTAAAGTGGCACAGGAAGGTCCTTCTGCACTGTCCGGAAGTCTCCTCCCCACCTCTGATCCCCAACCCAGCCCAATTCCTACACCCATGGGCTAACTGCATGCTCATCCTCATTTCCCAGAGTAGATGGGGAAGCCTCCTCCATCTGAGTTAGATTTGCCTCCTCTGGACTCTTTTGGAGCCCTTCACTTTCCTAGTCATGGCACTTAACACACTGTGCTGAAAATTGCTTTGTGTCTGTCTCCTCCACTGGCTGTGAGACCCATGAGAGCAGAGAGTCTGCCTGATTCACTGTTGGTTAGCAGGATGCCTGGACCAGAGGCTCTCAGTAAAGACTGAGTGGAGTGGAATGGAATGGAGTGGAATGGAGATTGGAGTGGACCAGAAAGAAGTGGAATGGAGTGGAGTGGATTGGAGTGGAACGGAGCAGAGTGGAGTGCAGCAGAGTGGAGTGGAATGAAGTGGAGTGGATGGAGCGGAGTGGAGTGGAGTGGAATGGAGTGGAGTGGAGTGGATTGGAGTGGAACAGAGCAGAGTGGAGTGCAGCAGAGTGGAGTGGAATGAAGTAGAGTGGAGTGGAATGAACGGTGGAGTGGAATGGAGATTGGAGTGGACCAGAAAGAAGTGGAATGGAGTGGAGTGGATTGGAGTGGAACAGAGCAGAGTGGAGTGCAGCAGAGTGGAGTGGAATGGTGTGGAGTGGAGTGGAATGAACGGAGTGGAGTGGAGTGGAGTGGAATGGAATGGAGTGGAGTGGAGTAGAATGGAATGGAGTGGAATGGAGTGGAGTGGAGTGGAATGGTGTGGAGTGGAGTGGAATGAACGGAGTGGAGTGGAGTGGAGTGGAATGGAGTGGGGTGGAGTGGAGTGGAATGGAATGAACGGAGTGGAGTGGAGTGGAATGGAGTGGGGTGGAGTGGAGTAGAATGGAATGGAGTGGAATGGAGTGGAGTGGAGTGGAATGGAGTGGGGTGGAGTGGAGTAGAATGGAATGGAGTGGAATGGAGTGGAATGGAGTGGAGTGGAGTGGAATGGAGTGGAGTGGAATGGAGTGGGGTGGAGTGGAGTAGAATGGAATGGAGTGGAATGGAGTGGAGTGGAGTGGAATGGAGGTTGGAGTGGACCAGAAAGAAGTGGAATGGAGTGGAGTGGATTGGAGTGGAACAGAGCAGAGTGGAGTGGAATGAAGTGGAGTGGATGGAGTGGAGTGAAGCAGACTGGAGCACAGAGAAATGGAGTGGAGCATAGTGTAGCTGAGTGGAGTCGAGTGGAAAAGAGTGGAGTGGAGTGGAGCAGAACAGAGTGGAATGGAGTAGAACAGAGCAGAGTGGAGCGGAGTACTCTGCTGAGAAGGCGTGGACCCTCACAGGAAAGGAACGAAGGGAGCAGCAGGAGAAGGAAAGGACGGGTGGGTGTCAGGCTCCCCTCTCCTCACCATCACTCACCTCTCCTCTCTTCGTCCCCAGGGCCCCATCTCTCTATCTTCTAAACATTGGTCCTGATTTGACTCACAAATATGTTCTATTTTTCAGGTATTCAATGGATATTTTGTACACTTCTTTGCTCCTGAAAACCTGCACCCAATTCCCAAAAACATCCTCTTTGTTATTGATGTTAGTGGCTCGATGTGGGGAGTTAAAATGAAACAAGTGAGTGTCCCCCTCGTTTGCAGTGGTGGGTGGGACTACCTGCCCGTCTTTGATCTCCTCCCAACAAGGCAATCGTTCAACCCTTCCTCCCCCTTAGCACCAAAACTCAGTGACTATGGTTACTCACTAAGGGTGTGGACTCTTCCCAGTGTTGAGATTATTGTGTGTTCTAGTCATTCATCCCTTGTAAAATTCCCTTTCTTCTCATCTGCCTCTTTCCTGCTTCCTCTTTTCTCTCTTCCTCTCTTTTCCATGCTGTGTTCAGTATTTCCTTGAAAAACCACCTCAAAACTCACATCTTTGAAACATTTCATCTCTGCATAACCTCCTCTTGCTCTGATCACTCCTATTCTTTTGGTTCTTATGCATAACAGTTTTCTGTAATATCTTGCCATTGTTTACAAGTAACTCTTAAATTGTTATATGCATATTATTTCTTATTATGTTGCACTTCCTTGAGGGTGGCTATCCTGATCCATATCTTCCAGTTTGGAGCTCAGTATAGGCTTATTCAATGATAAATGGCACAAACACAAATCTAAAAAATAAACAAGAAGATTTCTTAATTTATCCATCAGTCTATCCATCCAACCACTTTGAACAACCAACCTACTGTTATTCACTCAACAACTATTTTGATCACCCAAGTGTTCACTACTATTCTAGGATCTGTAAGGAATCCATGTCATGTATGGACCCTGCCCACCTGTGCTTTCACTCCAGTACAGGGTTTTTCAGCTATGGCACTACTGATACTTTGGACTGGGTCGTTCTTTGTTGGGGGGTAGTCGTGCTGTCCTATGCGTTACAGAATGTTTAGTAGCATCCCTAGTCTACCACTAGATTTCAGTAGCACAACCTCCTCCCCAGTCGTGACAATCAAAAGCAACTTCAGACATTGCCCAATGTCCCCTGGGGGGAGTAACTGCCCCCAGTTGAGAACCACTGCTCTAATATAATGGTTCATTTATGGCTTCCTTCTTTCTATCCTTTACTCATTCAACAAATATTTATGAAGCACCTACTATGTGTCAAGCACTTAGTTCATCAACAAAATAGATCAAAAGTTTAAAAACAAAAAACAAAAAAATCATCCCTACCCTCAGGAGCTTATGGAACTTCAATTCTGGGGGTAGGTGGGACAGAAAATAAACAATACACATAATAAGTAAATTTAAGAGTATGTTCAACAGTAGTGTTATGAAAAAAGTGTTTTTGTTTTTGCTTTTTTTTAAAGAGAGGTATATTAGGAATCAGGAGTGCCAATTGCAGAGAGATGAAATTTTAAATAGGTTTGCTATTGAAATAGATGGTTTTATTGAAACAACCTTTGAGGAAACCCATAGAAGGTGAGGGGAGAGTGGTGCAGATATCTGGGGGCAGCAGAAAGAGCCAATGCAGTGGATCTAGTCAGAAGTGAGCCAGGCAAGGAACAGAGAGAAGGCCAGTGGGGGAGAGGGTGGGAGATGAGACCTGATAAGTAAGGGGCAGGGCAGGTCTTGGAACACCTGCCAGGTCATCAGCAGAATGGTGGCTTGTACTCAGATAGAGAGCTGTTGGTGGGGAAGGAGTGTGGGGATGGATGAATGAGTGACATGATCTGACGTTACTGAAGGGCTGCCTCATTGAGAAGAGACTGGCGTGAACCCGGATGGCATCTGTGGATGTGGGCAGAAGTGATTGTATTCTGGAATGTGTTTTGAAGGTGGAATGAACAGTATTTCCTGAAGGGTTTGCTGTAAGGTGCAGGGGAGAAAAGAGGGCTGAAAGACACTGCACGGCTTTTAGCCTGAGCAACTGGAAGGATGGAGTTTGCCACCGGTGAGCTGGGAAAGACAGCAGCAGGGCTTTGGTTTTGGACATATTGAGGTTGAGATGTCTGTTAAACGTCCAAGTTGGACGTGTCAAAGAGGATGTTGGCTATACAGGTCTGGTGTTCAAAAGTGAGATATGGAGATAAACAACCAGGCGTCATCAGCATGCAGAAGGCATGTACAGCATTGAGACTAGAAGAGGTCACCAAGGAGGAGGTGGAGAAGGGAATCAAGATCAAACAGTAGAGAATTTCAATATTAAGAATTTGAGGAGAAGAGGAGAAACTAGCAATAGAGACTAAAAAAAAAAAAAAAAAAAAAACTAATGAGAGGGGGAGAAAAACCAAGAGTATGAGGCCCTGGAAGACAAGTGAGGAAGTTGTGCTCGGGAGGGAGATGTGGGCGGTTGGTTCAATGCTGGTGATAGGTTGAGTGTCACGAGATGTGAGGATAGTCCGTTGGGTTTAGCAACATCAAGGTCATTGGTGACCTTGCCAGGGGCAGATTCAGTGGAGTGATGGGGATGAAAACCTGAATGGAGCGGGTTTAAGACAGAATAGGAAAAGAAGATTTGTAGACACTGTAGTTAGACAATTCTCCCAAGGAATTTTATTGCAAAGGGAAGCTGAGAAATGGAGAAATTGAGTGAAAATAAGGTTTTTAAAGGGGTGAGACATAACAGCATGTTTTCATGTTTATGGAAATAGCCCAATAGAGGAGAGAATTGTAAGAGGCAAAAGGCAATTGCTAGAGCCATGTCCTTCAGTAGATGAGAGGGAATGAAACCCAGTTCCTGAGTAGATGGATTTGCATTCGGTAGAAGAACAGCTAGTTCTATATTTCCAGGCAGGAGAGAAAAATGTATGAGTACGAATATTGCTCGGTGGGATTTTATGGTGATGAGAGTCTGTGGAATTGTCTTCTGATTGCTTTGTTTTTCAGGGGAGTGGAAATCAGGGTCATCAGGTGAGGCAGAGGAAGAGGAACATGATGGTTTGAAGAGGAAAAATATGAGAAATAATAGTTTAGCAGAGTAGTTGAGTAAACAGACCTGAGAAATACATTTGATTTTCAGGCACCACTAAGCAAGCACCACTAAGCAAGTTTGTGATCCTTAACTTAAACTAAGACTAGTCAGAGTAGTTGAGTAAACAGACCTGAGAAATACATTTGATTTTCAGGCACCACTAAGCAAGCACTTGAAGTTTGTGATCCTTAACTTAAACTAAGACTAGTCCAACTAGTTGTACATAACAGTTAGGTAGTAAAAGTTTAAGTATCAATAAGCCAATAATACATGTTGAAAATAAGTGAGAGGTGTGTTCTGTGTTGTCTGAGGTGGGTTCAGGAGGTTTTCTGGAACAAAGCTTGAGTCGGTACTTGAAAGACGACTCAGATCAATGATTGGTCTTCCTAGTTGCTTCTTAGGCTTAGAGTTTAAGTAGAGACCCTTCATTATTCTATTTTGAAATAGACTGTGGAAGCAATGAAGACCATATTGGATGACCTCAGAGAGGAAGACCAGTTCTCCGTGGTTGATTTCAACCAGAACGTTCGGACCTGGAAAAATGATTTAGTTTCAGCTACTAAAACACAGACTGCTGATGCAAAGAAGTATATTGAGAAAATCCACCCCAGTGGAGGTGAGTGTGTTGGCCTAAAACTCAGTGAGAAACTTCCGTAGGGTTCAAGTCTTGGTTGACTTAAGAAGCATTATCCACCCCTCCCTGCCCCCTAGTGTTTTTTGCCCTGTCTGCAATGGTCTGCCTTAAATAATATGGTTATTGGTAAACGATGATACTAATTTCGTGGTGAAAGTACAACACGTAAGCCAGCTCGCACACATTTCTAACCTTCAGCCTTTTTCAGAAAAGGGTTCAGTAAGTGACATTACCCTTCTTTATTACTTGCGTGGCAGAAAAGTAACTGTCTTCAGAATATATCAGCAAGGCTGATTTAGATACCTTAAATCTGATCTTTAACAAAATGACAGACTGGTGCCTTGAAAGGGATAATTCTTTCTCTAAAGGGATAGTTTACTTCAAAGTGAATATTTTACTGCACTGGGGAACTTGACCAGGTTGAACAAAATCTGTGTCACTCGGAAAGCAGTTGAATGATTTTGGTGTTAAACAGATTATGCATAAGTCATCACCAGACAGATGAACCTGAATCCAAGATGTGATTTGTGTGCATGTGGAAAGAAAGCACGTGTAACAGCACATTATATTACTTTAACAGGCACAAATATCAACGAAGCACTTCTGCGGGCAATCTTTATTTTGAATGAAGCCAACAACTTGGGATTGTTGGACCCCAACTCAGTCTCTCTGATCATCTTGGTGTCTGATGGAGATCCAACAGTAGGCAAGTACCACCTCCATTTTCTCCTGACACACATTTTCATTGTTGTTTCTTAGGAATGTGATTTGCTTAAAATGGGTACTCTTGTGGCATTTGCCTGAGTTTCTAAAATACTTTAAACCCGTGCATCCCAAAGGAAGTTGTCTGACCGTGAAGCACTCAGCCCCTTAAACCAGACCTCAGGGACATCAGTAGTGCTCCTGAATGCCTCAGTTTCATCTCCACAATGAGCGGAGCTTGAGTTTGAGTTTTAACAGTATGTTGTAAGGACTGCTGATGGATGCTCGTGAAATGCTTTTACTTCCTCAACTTAAGTTGTGTGCAGATGGTGTGCGGGAGCTGTGAATGATGAGTATTTATCCAGATCGCCCAGTGGTACTTCTGGAGGCCACAGTCACATGTTTTCTGTTGTTCTCCACATTTCCCAGCTGCAACTGGAGAAATGACTGCTCTCTGATAAAACCTTTAAATTAGTCATTTTTCTTATCCACAAAATGGCTTCAGCATCTCCCCACTTCTATTATCTATTTTTCTTTTTGTTAGTTTTATTTGGGTCTTTATACTGACAAACATAAGTAACAGTGAATGCTAGATTGTGCTACATGAGTGTGTAGACAAGGACCACGTCTGTCCTGTGCCTGACACAGCTCAGGAGAATGAAACTGTGTGTGCAGATCATAACAATGTGTATTAGTTCATTTCTATTGCTTATAACAAGATACCTGAAACTGGGTAATTTATAAAGAAATAAAATTTATTTCTTATAGTTTGAGAGGCAGAGAAGTCTACAGTTCAGGGAACACAACTGGGGAGGGCCTTCTTGGTGGGAACTCTGCAGAGTCCCATGGTGATTGGGGTATCACATGGCAAGAGAGTGGGCTGAACAGCAGAGAGATAACCTTCTCACTTGCTCTGCTTATAAAGCCATCAGAACCACGCTCAATCCATTCATGAGGGCACAGTCCTCAAATCAGATCACCTCCCACCTTTCAAATACCATAAGAGGATTTCTTACCTTCTTAACACTGTTAATGATGGGAGTCAAGTCTCCAATAAATGAACTTTTGGGGGACACATTTAACCTCTAGTACAATGGCAAAGTTTTAGAAAGATAAGAGCAACCATTTCACTAGTTGTGAGACTAGAAGGAGCAGTTGATATGTATTTGTGGTAGACTCAATGTCTCCCCCATCAGATTGCTTTTAAAATTCAAAGTTTGAATAAGTTTTTCTCAAAGGAATAAAGGAAATATGGTAAAAATTTAAGTCTGTTTCTCACTCCCGTGCATCAACCATTAGTTCCTGTCCTGGAGTCAGTCAATGGTTACCAGTTCCTCGTGTATCTTTCCAGAGATAGCTCACGCATACCTGTGTACTATACACATATTTACACATATATGTACATATTCATATACACGCATACATGGATACATACATGCATGCATGTATACAAATGCATCTCACATACACAGATATTTACCTTGGTTTTTTTCCTTTTTAAAAGTGTGTCTTTGAGATTATTTGATATAAATACATAAAGACTTGCTGTGTTCTTCACTGTCTATACCATAATTTAACCAATCTCCCTTATTGGTGTACATTTAAGTTGTTTCCAATATGTCACTATTCCCAAATAATGTTGCAAAGTACCATTGCCCAAACTTCATCTCAACATGTGTGAGTGCATGTGTAAAAAAAATTCTTACAAGTAGAGATACTGGGTCAAAGGGTAAGTGCATTTTTAATTTTGACAAAATTTGCTAAGCTCCTCCCTCCCTGGATTTTACAGAAACTTTATAACACTGCTTCCTCATTCCTTTTCTTTCTGTCATCACCCACTTCAGGCGAGCTAAAATTGTCAAATATTCAAAAAAATGTGAAGCAGAACATACAAGACAATGTGTCCTTGTTCAGTTTGGGGATGGGATTTGACGTTGACTATGATTTTTTGAAAAGACTATCCAATGAAAACCGTGGAATTGCTCAAAGGATTTAGTCTTCCATTCCTTTTGTATTCCCCTTAAAGTGCATAGTTCTCTGCTTCACTCACAGGGGGTACTAAAAACAGGAATGGATGAACTATAATTCTGCTCCCCCGACCCACTGTGTCTTTCAACTGAACCTTCTGTCGTCTAGGCTAACACCGAGTTGGTCTTGGAAACGCTGGCCCAGATGGATGACTTGGAGGATTTTCTATCAAAAGACAAGCATGCAGATCCTGATTTCACCAGGAAATTGTGGGCCTATCTAACAATCAACCAGCTGCTAGCTGAGCGGTAAGAAGAGGAGAGTATATATACACCATGGGGATTTGCAAAAGTGAGATGTTTACCTTGAATATTTGAAGGAACATACAAAAAGAGTTTGGAACCCGGAAAGGCAGAAAATTAATACAGGTTTGGATCATCAACTTCCATTGGTTCTGAACACTTTAGCTAAAGCTGGGTTCACTCTTTTTTCTTTTTCATTGAGGTATAACCTATGGTCAGTGTGTGAAGTATATTAATTTTAAAGGCACAGTTTAATGAATTTTTACATACATCACCCGTACAATCAACACCCAGATCCAGATGTAGAACCGCTGGGGGTTCCCTCGTTCTCCTTCCCACTCAGCACCACCCCCACCCCCGGTGAGAACTGCTGTTCTGACGTCTGTTGACATCCATTAGTTTTGTCTGTTACTAAATTTCATATAATCATGCAGTGTGTATTCTTCTGTACCTGGCTTGCTTCACTCAATAGGACATCTGTGAGAGTCATCCAGGTGGCTGAATCCTCACCTATGCCCTCCTGCGGCTGCTCAGCCGAGCTGTGTCTCAGCTCTGCAACACAGAAACTGCATCGCTAGAGGGTTGTGTGGTTCTTCGAGCGCCTGCATCAGAATTACACAGGGGTTGATAAAAATGACCACTGCCAAGCCCCACTCCACCTATTAGATCAGATTCTCAGAAAGATGGAACAGGGTCATCTGAGCTAGGGTGGGAAAATGAAATACAGTTGTGTAACTGGATTCTCGGAGAAAATCCCTAATTTCAATAAGATTATGCTGTGGCTTTGAATTAAGTGAGAAATATTCCTGCCCCTTTGACAGCACACTGTATGTATTTAAAGGCATAGAGCAAATTGCTTCAGAAATTAAATATTGACTTTTTAAAAAAATCCCTGTGAAAAAATCAGCGATTGCCAGGGGTTGGAGCTGGGGGGCGGGGGATGACTAGGTGGAGCACAGAGGATTTTTTGGGCAGTGAAACTACTCTGTATGATACTACAATGTTGGATAAATGCCATCCTGCATTTGTCCAAACCCCTAGAATGTACGACACCCAGAGTGAGCCCTAATGCAAACTGTGGAGTTTGGGTGATATCAATGTGTCAGTGAAGGTTCATTGGTTGTATCAAATGCACCACTCTGGCAGGGGGTGTTGATAGTGGGGGAGGCTGTGCATGCATGGGGGTAGGGGGTATTTGGGAAATCTTGGTACCTTCTGGTCAATTTCACTATGAACCTAAAACTGTTATAAAAAATAGTATCTTTAAAAAAAAATCCCTTGGCACTGCATAGCTAGATAAAATGCTAAGCTTCATGTAGCCAGTTAGTTCTGTTTCCTTCTTACCTTGTCTGCCTGCCCCCCGCCACCCCAGGTCCTGGTTGGACACCAGGCAGGGGAGGGGGCTTGCAGGACTGGAGTTCACCCTTATATACAGTGATGTCCTATAACATCTCTATTTCCTGAATACAGAAGCCTAGCTCCTACCGCTGCTGCCAAAAAGAAAATCACAAGATCAATCCTGCAGATGTCTCTAGATCATCACATCGTGACCCCACTCACTGCGATGGTGATTGAGAACAATGCGGGGGATGAGCGCATGCTGGCCGACTCCCCACCACCTGACCAATCCTGCTGTTCAGGTCAGTGTTTCCACCTGGTGGAGAAGTACCACAGGGCTCCTGTCCTGTCCTGCATCAAAGTCATAGTGCATCTGCCCTGCCCTTGCAACCCATGTCCTGCCCCCAGTCCTATGTCCCTCCTGCCCAGCTCCTCCTGTCAACTTGCTTTGAGGATGGTTTATTGCTGTGATCTCTAGACAGTTTTGCTCACATTTAAAATTTTTCATCTTGCTTAAATAGTTACAACTAATATATTTCTGGCATACTGTAAATATTGACCTTTTAAGATAAAATTGTTAAATCATTGTTTTAAATAAATGTATCCAATGAAATAGAATACCTAATTTGATACTCACCATCATCCATATAGAAAAAAAAAATACATCAACAAATTCTGTTTTAATTATTGTAAATTTTATATTGTTCTTATTTTCTAGTTGAACTTGTATTTCCATTCCACTTTCGTAAAAGAACCATATCCTAATGTAATACATTTTTATGCATGTAAGTCTTTTATTGATCACCTATTTCCCTACAAGAAAAATATGTTTGCTTATTTTGTTAAAAATTTTTTTGCTTATGTTTGTTTAAATTTCAAATTTAAACATTGTGACCGTAAGGTTCTGAGTGTTCAAAATTTTCTTCTGGATTGAGTTTTATTAAAATTACCATTAGTAGGGCCGGCCCCGTGGCTCACTCAGGAGAGTGCAGCACTGGTAGCACTGAGGCCGTGGGTTTGGATCTTATATAGGGATGGCTGGTGTAAAATTACCATTAGTAGGGCCGGCCCCGTGGCTCACTCAGGAGAGTGCAGCACTGGTAGCACCGAGGCCGTGGGTTTGGATCTTATATAGGGATGGCCGGTGCGCTCACTGGCTGAGCGTGGTGTGGACAACACCAAGCTGAGGGTTGCAATCCCCTTACCGGTCAAAAAAAAAAAATTACCATTAGTAGACAATTGATTAAAATAATATAAATATATCATACATTTTCATATACATAAGAAGTAAAATTTGAGTGGAAATAATCTCTTAATGAGGAAAATGTGGCTGAGTGTTTTTTCATGAATCCATGGGTAAATATTACTTAAGGATAGACTGAAACAGACAGGATTCAGCATCAAATCTACTTTTTAAAAAATTGTTATAGGCATAAGTCCCGATAAACCTTTACCTGATAACTTGCTGGCACAGATAATTAGATCTAGTTGAATCTAACATTCAAAAATGTTTAATAATCTATCAGCAGACAACTCAAGCCCCTCTCCAATTTTGTTGAAAGCAAAGAATTGGAAACCATGTGACTTGCAAAGAGATTTTGGTTTTAGGTTTCTGGGGGATGCTGGTGAGGGGAGGCATGCCTTCTATTTGTAAACTAGGAGAGAGGGGTTTTCTTAGGAAAGAGTATACGTGGAAGCTGAAAATCTAGAAATTACCTTAAAAACTGTCCATGTTCTCTGTATCCTGTAGAAAGTCTCTAGATATGACCAAGGGCAAAAGACCTCTGTTTATTAGACTCCCCTTCCTCTCTTTCATAGGGACTGGACCTTTCAATACACACTCTTGGGATTCATCTGCATACACTGGAGGGATCATTTTCAGCATTTTTCAATTTCGTTCAAGTGCAATGCCAAGTTTACCGCACTGGTCCAGGGTTCAAGAAATTCTGACCTCTGAGTTCCCAGTCACAATAGCCTGGAGTCTCAAAGCTAAATTGATCTAGGGAGAAACTGACCTTGGGAAGCTGGCATATGTTTCTCAAAGAGAGATTGACCAAATATCAGAAAGCAAAATAAACATTTTTTTGTGATGCAACATTTCTCTCACAGTAGGGGAACCTCTTTGGGAAACTAAATTGCTCAGCTTGTTGTTTGGTGAGTGACAGACCCCAGAAGATGCCCACGGTAATCTAGGACTTCTGAACATCATCTCCCGACCAATGCTGAAGGCACAGGCCCTTCCCCAGCTCTGCAGAATGGATTCTCACACTGTGCCCCTTGCTCAGGTTCCGGACTCCTGAGAGAACCATAGCGCAGCAGCCCCACCTCCACCCCCACCCCCACCAGCAGGATGCAGAGGGAGCCAGAGAGAGAACTCTGGAAAAAAATTAGGGTGAGAAAACCTTAGCTGAGTATCCCTGAAGGCTGCATAAAACAGGTTCTTAACACTGTAAGCAATTTTCATGCAGAAGTAAACCTGGAAACTAATGGATGCAGGTTTTTCTACACAGGTGCCCTATATTATGGCAGCAAAGTTGCTCCAGGTTCCATCCCATCCTGGGCCAACCCTTCACCAGCGCCACTGGTGCCAATGCGTGCAGAAGGAGCCCAGGTGCTGGAGTCCACGCCCCCTCCACATGTGATGAGAGGTAAAGAGCTTCCACATTGCTCCACATCTCATTGCTCAACCACTCGTAATACTTGGAACACTGTGTACGTTAACACAGTCACTGTGTCCTGGTAAACTAGGTGACTTCTATAGGCATCCTTGCCTTCCGTTGAAAGAAGATCACTCCATGCATTAGTCTGCTGGAGCTGCTATAACAAAATTACATAGAACGGGTGGCTTAAACAGCAGACATTTATTCCTCATAGTTCTGGAGCCTGGAAGTGCAAGATCAAGGTGCCAACAGGGTAGGTTTCATTCTGAGGCCTCTTGGTTTGGGTTGTAGGCAGCCACCATCTCACCGGGTGCTCACATGGCCTCTTCCTTGTGGGCACACGGGGAGAGAGAGAGAGAGAGAGAGAGAGAGCTCTCTGGTGTTTCTTCTTATGAGGACACTGATCTCATCATGAGATCCTCATTTTCACAACCTCATCTAAACCTACTGACCTTCCAAAGGCCCCATCTTCCAAATACCCATCTCACCGGGTGCTCACATGGCCTCTTCCTTGTGGGCACACGGGGAGAGAGAGAGAGAGAGAGAGAGAGAGCTCTCTGGTGTTTCTTCTTATGAGGACACTGATCTCATCATGAGATCCTCATTTTCACAACCTCATCTAAACCTACTGACCTTCCAAAGGCCCCATCTTCCAAATACCATCACACCGAGCTATGAATTTTGGAGGGTCAATTCAGTCCATAGCTTTCTGTTTCCAACTGTAGGAGGTTAATTCTGTGGAATGCAAGAAATGCTTCTCCCATGCGAGAGGGCCAAGGTCCTCATGTGAGAGGGGTGTCAGCAGACCTGAGCAAGTTCCTTAATGTGTCTGCTCTTCATGTACTTCGAATTGAAAATAGGCATAATGATACTTAGACACATATTGATAGCTAGGTTGTTGATTAAATGTGAAACCATTTCTAAAGAGATAGCACATAATAGTCACTCAGTAAATGGATGTTAGTATTAGAGATTAGGAGCTACATATACATTTTACGATCAAAAATGCTTTCGCGTTGTTTCCTGTATAACTACATATATTATTTTTTTGTTTGTTTTTAATAGTGTATTTTAAAAATCCCAGTTTAACTCAGTCTTAAAAAATCCTTTCTGTGAATGATTTCAGGGGGAGGTAGCAGCCGTGGTCATCTGAAAGCCAGGAAATCGTATTTGTTTGTGAGAGTTTTGGTGGGCGGGGCTTCCTTGTGCGATTGCAGATTTCTTTGTTCTTTGTTGTCAATTTCTTTGCCCTCCCGTCGTCAGCCTCTCTGCGTCTTCCCCTTCAACCAGTCAGACAGAGAAGCCACCTAGGAATGGGAGAGTGTCTCTTCTCCCAATCCCAGCTTCTCGTATTTCTGTCTTCACCCAAAGAAATCACAGCAGCTAGCTAGCCCCATGGAGAAAGCCTGCACACTTTTCTTTTCTTTTTACTAGAAAGGAGTAAGTTTCAACATTCAAAGACACAGCATGTCCCTCTCCTTACAGGAAGGTCCGAAGTCCCAGCTTAATTAACTTAGGATTTTTAAAATTTAAATAGAAGGGTAGCTCCTGTTGTTCCTACAAATGCGCAGCTTTCTTGACTGCCTAGAACATAGACTTTTCTATCAAGAAATCCTCAGAGTTGATTTCTCAAGATTGAATACCTACCACCCACCAAACATCATACAGAAAAAACTTAGCAAGGACTTTGAATGGATATTTTAAAAGATTTCATCTCACGCCTATGGCTTATCTCTAAAATTATTACATGTGGGCCAAGAGTAACTTGCTTCTTCACTCTTTTATTGGTGGCAATGCTTGGCACAATCACTCAACTCTCCTACCCTAGCACCCCTGGCTGTGGAACTTAGTGAGGGACTGGGCATTTAACTTTCAGTTAAATGTGGCAACCTCATAAAGCTGCACATGTGGGTAGGGAGTTGATGTGGAAAATTGCTGTGCTGGCACAATAGCTGTTTATACTACACCCTTCCAGTGGGCCACTTCTAAGAGCAAGAGACTGCTGCAATGGGCTGGCCAGTTGGCTCAGGTGGTTAGAGGATGGCAGTGATAACACCAAGGTCTGGGATTTGATCTCTGTACTGGCCAGCCACCAAAAAAAAAAGACTACTGCAATGACCAGTGAGTGAGCCACTTAAACTGTTACTTTGCAAAATAGAGCTTTTGTAAAAAAAAGTCCAGATAAAGTTAATTTATTTTTAAAGATTCTTCCCAGTAAGAATGTAGTGCTTGTTCCATGTCTCTGTGGTATGATGCAGTGAAAAGAAGTGGGCCTTGAGAGTCTGACCGTCCCGAGGTCAAAGTATGCCCACATGGGCTTGGGCCATATGCTGAAACCTGTCTAGGTCTCAGCTAGCTCACCTATAAAATGGGGATGATGATATCTACCCTGCAGGGTGGTTCTAAGGTAAGTCCCTCATACCTAGTTGTATTAGTCCATTTCTGTTGTGGCTTATAATAGAATATCTGAAACTGGGTATTTTATAAAGAAACAAAATCTATTCCTTGTAGTTTCAGAGGCTTGAAGTCCAGAGGGAGCGTCTGGTGAGGGTCTTCTTTCTGGTGGGAACTCTAAAGAGTCCCATGGTGACCAGGTGTCACATAGTGAGAATGGCCTGAGCAAGAGAGAGCTAACTTGCTCACTTACTGTCCTTACAAAGCCATCAGAACCACGCCCATTACTCCATGAATGGATCAATCCGTTCATGAAGGCACAGTCCTCACAATCTAATCATCTCTTACAGGCCCCACCTTTCAAATACCATACATGGATTTCCTACCCCCTTAACACTGTTACAGTGGGGGTCAAGTTTCCAGTGCATGAACTTTTGGGGGACACATTTAACCCATGGCTCAATAAACTCTGCATAGTGTTATGGCCATAAACCTCAGGTCCTTAGGAATCTAAGAAGTTAGTCATGGGGATCCTCAATCTATTTTCAACCTAATAAAAATTTAAGGCTGCACAAACTAATTTAAACACAATATTTCATTTCTAGAATTATATCAACTCAATATGGCAGCACTGATTCATTGTTGCTTATCAGAAGTTCAGACTTAAAGGATTTTGGTTAATTAAAATGGCAAAACCAATTGTTATCTTTTTTTTTTTTTTTCCTTTTTTTTGTCTTTTTTCGTGTCCGGCAACGGATCGCAACCCTCAGTGTCGCGCCCGTACC
>NW_007729515.1:85377-99885 GCF_000696425.1 Galeopterus variegatus | reverse complement strand
GGGAGCGCCGCCATGCTCCCAAGCGGCGCACTGTAGCAGTGCGCCACTGGGCCGGCCCCCAATTGTTATCTTTAATAAAAGCAATTTTCATCAAACAATGTGCCTCAAAACATCATACTTGTGTAGAGGAAGGAAGAGGATATCTATTAAAAAAAAGTTGAGAGCTTTTGTTCTGTGTTTTAACAATGCCCTCTAGTGCTCGGCTCCAACAAAAATTGATTAACCAAGTTATTTACTGAGTACATAGCATGAGGTTCATGATGGGAGGGATGGAAAGGAGCACAAGGTTTTGTTCCTGTCCTGAATTAGTTTATCCTCACATTCAAGTTCCAAAACACACACTTGAAAATGAACGAGTTGAAGGCAGCACAGCAGAGTAGGGTTCAAGCTGTCTGCCCACAGTGGACTTGCCGGCAGACAGCTTGAGTTTAAATCATTGCTCTGCCACTTACTAACTCTGTGACATGACCCCAGGCAAGTCACCTGTCCTCTCTGTGAGGATATGGTGAGAATGAGTTGAGTTTATGTTTGCAAGGAGCTTTGAGATATCTCAAAGACAGTAAACTCTCCATGGCCTACTCTTCCAGTTTTATTCTGGAAAACATAACCACTGCCGTTCTCTTCAACTCAAGCCTTCCTCTTCGATCCCTTCAGTTATTGAGGCTGGAAACTGGCAGCACTAAGCCGAAGCTCTCCACCCAGTTAGAATAGTGTGGATTCTACTGAAATATCTCTTGAGTTTTCCTTCTCTTGCCAATTCCATTCATTATCCCAGTTCTTAAATTTAACATTCCTTGCCTGGATTACTGCTTTAGCCACTAAATGATCTTCCTGTGTCTACTCTCCAAAACTTTATTTATATTGCCACCAATAATTCCCTAAAATCAAGGTTAAATCATGTCACATTTATTTTCAAAAACCTTTAATAGCTGCCCAACAGAATAAAGGTCCATTCTTTAGTGTTGCAGGGTCTTTATGGTCTACATTTTTAGTCTTATCTTTTCTTCCGCATTCTTCAGGAAGCCATCCTCTGGACACACTGAGTTGCTTTCTAAACAAATCATGAACTGTTCTGCCTCCCTACCTTTCTCAGTCTGTCCACTAGAATAAAATGTCTCTCTCCTTTGCCTTCCCCTCTTCTCCTCCTGACTTCAAAGTTTAGCTCAAAAACCAACTCCTTCATCCGCCTTGCTCATTTTGCCCAGGGGAGACAACTGTCCCTTCATCTTCAAGATCACAGTGCTGTGCTTGGGCTGTTGTTATACCACGTACTTCATTCTATCTTCTGTCAGTGGTATGTCCTCCTTCATCACATCACTGCTTTCTTGAAGGCACAGACCACGTCTCACTTATAGCTGCACCAAATATGGCCTGAGTGTGTTGCATATAGGTTTGTTTTTTCTCCTTCACCAAATATTTGTTGAATGTTTAAATAGGGGGAAAAAAGATCAGGTGTATTAGTCAGGGTTCTCCAGAGAGACAGAATCAATAGGATATGTTATAATTATATGAAAGGGATTTATTAGGGGAATTAGCTCACGTGGCTATGAAGAAAAGTCCCATGATAGGCCGTCTATAAACTGGATGCTGGTAGCGTGGCTCAGTCCAAGTCCAAAGGCCTCAGAACCAGGGAAGCTGATGGTGTCCTTGGTGTAAGTTCTGGAACCCAAAAGCTGAAGAGTCTCAAGCTCTGATGTTCACGGACAGGACAGAAGAGTGTATCCCAGCTCCAGCGGATCAAGAGAGAAAACTTCACCTCTTTCCTCTTTTGTTCTCTCTGGACCCCCGGTGGATTGGATGGTTCCCACCTACACTGAGGGTGGGTCTTTCACACCCAGGCCACTCAGACTCTCATATTAATCCCTGCTGGAAACACCCTCATGGACACACCTGAAAAGATAGCTTTACCAGGTTTCAAAGCATTCCTTCATCTAACCAAGTTGACATCTAGAATTAACCTTCACACCAGGAAAGATCAGCCAGGATAACCAGGTCTGATAACAAAGGAGTATTTTCTTAGGAGTAGCTTGATTCTTCCTTGCTCCTGGAATTGATTAATATTATTTTGTATGTCAACAATAATATTATGTCTCCTTTATTTTTCTGCACTGTATATAGTTCCTTTAAAACATATATCTATCTTCACACATGTATATAAACATATATATGTATGTATGTATTTCTTACATATATGGGTGTGTGTTTCTTAATATATAGATGTGTATGTATATGTCTTAATATATACATATATATGAATATGTGTATGTTTCTTGATATATATGGGTGTTTGTGTCTTATCTATATAGGTGTGTGTTTCCTAATATACATATGGGTGTGTGTGTTTCTCAACATAATATGGGGGGGTGTTTCTTGTGTGTGTATATATATATATATGGGAAGTGTTTCTCATATATATGTGTATATGGATGTGTGTGTGTTTCTTATGTCTTGAGTCTTTCTCATTCATTTTCTATGTCTAGCAGCTAGCTTAGTACAAGCACAAGAGCTACAGAATAAATATCTACTATATTTGTGAAATGCCAATAAAGCTCTGGGGGAGGCCCCACGACGAAGGAAGAGATGGGCTTTGATCCCCAGAATTGGTGTCTAAACCAGCACCTGGCATATAGCAGGAGCACAATAAACATTTGTTCTAGCTAAATTGAAGGTGTTCAGGAGCAAGATACTGTTCAAAATTACCTTCCTTTTTATGAGTTTGTTCATTTTCATTTTCTTTGTATGTTTTCCAGTTGAAAATGACCCACATTTTATCATTTATCTACCAAAAAGCCAAAAGAATATTTGTTTCAATATTGACTCAGAACCTGGAAAAATCCTCAACCTGGTTTCTGACCCAGAATCAGGTAAAATAAAAAGAAATTATATTTGAATTAGACAATTAGATAATTGTCATGCTTTCCTGTCACTACCTGGGGTTTCTTTCTCTCTCACCTGAACAATTATAGTTCAAAATACATACTCTGAGTATGAACTGGCAGATCTTATTGTGATACAATTATTTTAAACTATAATATATATTAGTTATAATATATAAAATGAGAATTATAAAGGAAAAAATTTATGTAAATCATGAGGCAAAATAATAATTTTCCTATACTGTCAAGTTTTATAAATTTAAATTATGATACTCACACATGCAAAAAAAATGTCACACAAGAAACTTTTTTTCTGTAGGGATTTTAGTCAATGGTCAGCTCATTGGAGCCAAGAAGCCCAAGAATGGGAAACTAAGCACCTATTTTGGAAAATTGGGATTTTATTTCCAAAACGAAGATATGAAGATAGAAATCAGCACTGAGACCATCACCCTGAGCCGTGGTTCTCGCACGTCTGTCTTGTCCTGGTCTGACACAGCCTACCTGGTTAATCAGAGGCAAGTATGATTGCACCTGCATTCCAGCCTGTCCTTGACACATGACTGCAGAAATAAATCTAGACATCAGAGACATCACATAGAACTTTAAATTGTCACTTTAAGTATAAGGAAGTCGAGATTCAGAAAAATTGTTCTTACCTACTACCCTGTTCCTGGCAACAGGGACTGTGATTTTTGGTCACCGTTGTGTCTCAGTGCCTAGCCTAGTGCATGGTATACAGTAAGTACTCAATGTTGGATCTGTGAACGAATCCATCAACTGAAATCCATAGCTGACTCTATGTCAGAGAGTGCTCCACACACTGTGGTGTGTCCTATGTGTGGTATCTTCCCAATTCGTTATCTGTTCATTGATTGTATATCTACAAACATGTAAATGGGCAGAATTTTAGAGCGGGGAGTTAAGACAACAACATTCCACAGCAAAAACGTTGTAAAGTTCTTAGAGAGCCAGTGGAATTGTACCGGGAGGAACGGAGAGTTCGTGTTAGGAGTGAGAAATACGACTTTGTGAAAAAGTCTGTTCTGGAATCATCGAATTGCATTTTGACTTTCACGCTAGGGTGCTTGTCTCTGTGAAGAAAGAAAAAACTGTGACTATCACCCTGGATAAAGAGATGTCCTTTTCTGTTCTACTTCATCGTGTTTGGAAGAAGCATCCGATCAATGTGGACTTTCTGGGGATCTACATTCCCCCCACAAACAAGTTTTCACCTAATGCTCATGGACTAATAGGTAAGTGCCAATTGGCCATCTGGCACACGAGGGACTTCTCTCAGTCTTTAGTAACTTTGACTGACGGCCGTTAGAAGTTGGTACAGTGTTAGGTGTGGACTTAAGGGCACAGAGGACCAACACAGCAGTGGAGGGGACTCAGGAATGCGACAGTCAGGACCACCTGCCATCCCACACAGGGAGTTCCACGGCCAGGACCTCAGCATCACAAATTGCACAAGTTAAGAGAAGGGACAGATAAATTTTAAGTTTTATGCTGAAGAATTTTTTCTAACTGAAGAGAGGTGACCTGCTTTAGGAAGTCTTTGATAACAAGCAGAGCATCCTGGACATGACAACATGAACCTTGTCCTGTGACTTGAGCTACATCACCCCCTGCCATCAGGGCGGTCAACTTATTTATGGCCCAGTAGATCAACCTCATGTACAAAAAGCGACCACAGGGAGATCTGCTGTCAGGAAGGACCCCTCCCTCCCTCATTATTCCTTTTCCCTCTCCTCACGTCTTTCTACACTAGGAATTCTGAAGGGAGGATCCACTGCGTGGACCCAATGACGAGCCTGTCTTTTTACCTAACCTTGGACTCCACGTAAATAAATGTCTGGGCTTTGTTTCACTAGGCCAGTTCATGCATGAGCCAGAAATACATATCTTCAATGAGAGACCGGGAAAGGACCCCAAGAAGCCAGAGGCGAGCATGGAAGTGAAAGGACACAAGTTGACCGTTACCAGGTAGGTCTCGGATGCTTAAGACAGTAACCAAAGGGCCCCTGGTAGGACTGGACTTACTCAGAGAAACGGAAGAGTAAGAAAAGCTGTTTTAAGCACCACCTCTGTCAAACTAAACAGTTCATCAGGAATAGACACATAAGCATTTGCAAATAAGGACACACTTCTGATAGCCCATCGTAAATGCAAATTACTACTACATATATATGTTGTAAAATGCCAAGATTCATTAATCTATTGTTCTCATCTTCATACATTAGAAGCCCTAAGGTCACAGGTCAGGTAACTGAAAAAGTTGACCCAAGGAGAGAATCATAAAAATACCTATGTAGCTCCATAGTGCTAGAGAATGAATGTGTATTTTTCATAAGGCTAAAGCTTTCTTTTTGAGTATGGATCTACTGAATGCTCTCTTGGTAGTTTTTCTTACACAAACTATATCCATATGCTTCATTTTAAGTGAGCACTTAGAACTTATAAAGCATTCCGAGTATAAAATTCTTATAAAACTTTATCTTTTCTCAGTCTTTTACAGTTGTCTCACCCATGCCTAATTTGATATCATTTTAAAGCATTTTTTACCTTTTTAGAGTTTTTTTTTTTCCTTTTTGTCTTTTTTCGTGACCAGTAACGGGATTGCAACCCTCAGTGTCGTGCCCGTACTGCGACCGACAACAGGATTGCAACCCTCGGTGTTGCGCCCGCACCTCGCTCAGCCAGTGAGCAGACCGGTCTCTATATGGGATCCGAACCCTCGGCGGGAGCGCCGCCACACTCCCAAGCGCCACACTGTACTGAGTGCGCCACCGGGCTGGCCCTTTTTTAGAGTTTTTATGAAGCAGCCAACTTTGTCTTATTAGAAATGATGCTTTTTGCACACAGATGTCATTGGATCAACTATATGCTGATAAAAAATAAATAAAAAAAATTAAAAATAAACAAAAAGATGTCGTTGGCTTCCACATAATTAAATCATAACATTACAATAATAATTAAATGATAAAATGACAATAACAAGTACCACCACAAAAATAGATTGTGAACTAAAATAATGGATTCTTAGTGAATACACTACTTAGCTGGTGTCAGTTTACCAGACAGAGGGCAAAGTGACCACTGCATCAGTGAGCATGACTCATAGAATTGCAAGTACCAGTTAGTAATAGTAATAAGAAGTGATATGAGTTTGACAGAAGAGCCTCTACTGAACTCTAATGACAAAAGATAGATGTCATGTCTCAGTTTATCCACTGTGAGCTTCTTGTGATGCACAGTGAAACCGAGCTGACCTGGGCTATGCACAATTATACGAGGGGACTTCAAAAAGTTCATGGAAAATTTTGTATTATCTTTCAATTCTATTTTTCTACAAACTTTTTGAAGTCTCCTAGTAAACTTTTAAGGCTCATTAATGGCCATGTGCCATTTACCTTTTCAAATCATCAGCTTCTTTGTCCTTCAAGCGGAGGACGTGAATTTGCTCAAAAACAGCTGGCCTCGCCCTTAAATAAAATAGTCATCCATAAAGTGAAGGTAAGAGGTGCCTCAGGTTCATTCTTGAGGTAACATGAGTTTAGCCTACACCACTTTGCAGTTTTACTCCTGCTTCCATTTGGACTAATTTGCTGCTCTTTATCTTGCTGGAAAAGTCTACATGGATCAACCTCTATAAGGTTATTCAAAAGCTCTAAGATCACACTGCCCACTCCCTGTTAACACCAAACCCCAGCCTCTGTCGTTTCGTACGACTTGGGAAGCAGAGATGAGTAGGGTGTGGGCAGACATGGTGATAGAAGGGATGCAAAGAACAGTGGAGGAGAGAGAGTGTCTTGTGTCCAGATGCCCAGCCGGCGTGCCTTGGTCTGTTCCCTAACTGTCCATGTTGTTTGCTTGCAGAGGCTTACAGAAAGACTACAGAACGGATATCGTGTTCGGAGCAGATGTTCCCTGCTGGTTTGTGCACAACAGCGGAAAAGGTTTCATTGATGGCCACTACAAGGATTACTTGGTGCCTCAGCTCTACAGCATTCTCAAAAGGCCTTAAAGGTTTTGAGTTTTGGGAATTATATGTATAAAAATACATCTTCCCTGCTACTTTTGTAGTCTTTCTTCAGTGTGAATCATTAAAAAGGAACCAGATATCATGGTGATCTATAAAGCCCGTTAACACATCTGAAGAAAATAAATATTTTGCAGAGAAGCTTCAGGAGTTCGTTGCATTTTCAGATGCCAAGGGGTGTTCATCGGGGTGATGTGAAGGAAAGCTGCTTTGACAAGTCAAGCTGGCATCCAGGGAGAGCCGTAGATTTGGCATTTGCTATTGTTGAATGTCAGGCCCTCAGCCTTGCAGATTAAGCACATTTTTACAGTTAGTTACATGTAAAATTCAATTATGAGGTTATTTGATGAGCAGGAAATATGACTAGGGGAAGTTACTAAGCAACTACGTTGCTTTGTAGAGATTTATACTACAACCCTGTCACCCTCTGTAGGGATAGCCTTGCCAAGGTACCTGCAATGACCCTATAGGCTTAGCTGAGATTCTCTCCATAGTGTTGGACCCTGAGACCTTCTTTAGTTCATGAGGCCTGGATTAGTCAGGATTCTCCAGATTACATCGTTTCCATTACCTACTTCAAAAATACTAACCTTAAAATGCAAATATTCAACAAAACTTCAAAAGTGGGTTCTTATAATTCTATTACTTGGTTAAAATCTTAACTTTAAAACTTCTACCTTTAGATATATGTTTAATTTTTTTTTTTCCTTTTTTTTATTTTGTCTTTTTTTTTTTTTACTGACCGGTAATGGGATTGCAACCCTCAGTGTCACGCCCGTACTGGGGACCGGCAATGGGATCGCAACCCTCGGTGTTGCGCCCGCACCTCGCTCAGCCAGTGAGTGGGAACCGGTCTCTACATGGGATCCGAACCCTCAGCGGGAGCGCTGCCACACTCCCAAGTGGCACACTCTCCAGTGCGCCACCGGGCCGGCCCAGATATATGTTTAATTTGATTCCTAGTATTTTATGTGTGCTCAGTGGGTTTAAAAGTAATGATGAAAATCTTGGGGTGTATATTTATATGCAGGATATTGGGTAGCAGAGTCCTATCAAAAGAAACTAAATTTAAAATCAAATCCATATATGCGATTCAAATTACCAAAACTTTTAATAGCTGGTGTTTTGATATTCATTGCCTGTAAAAGAAATATTATTAATAATTGTTCACATGTATCCCTGTTGAGACCAGAAATCTGTCTTCTTGAATTATAAATGAATAATCAACTTTGGATTTCAAACAAAGAAACCAAATTAATGGAAATAGTTGGAAAGGGACAACTATTCCACTGTCTACCTCCTGATTAATTTCTGAAAGTGTTATGCCTTTCAGCAATGAAGAAAAACAACTTAACAATGACCTATATTATGTTTGTTTACTCTTTAAAGCACCTTGTAACTGATTGGTGACTAATATTAAGTTTTGTATAGATTACTGGTATTCAATTTAAATCTCAGCTGGGTAGTATAGGGCTGCTATTTGTGAGATAAATGAATCATCTTAAGGACTTACGTAGCCTATGTTCAAAGCTTTTCCTAAGTATCAATCTACACAGTTGCCATTAAACCAATAAAAGATATGTGGCTTATTGTCAAGAAAATGTAAGCCTTAATGTTTGAGAAAAACCAGACTTGGCTCAGATCATAACTTGGTCACAAATTTGTTTTTAATTCTGTTAAATTACTGAAAATTAAAATGTTTCCTTAGGATTGGGAACTGTCAGTCCAAAGAAACAACTTAATGAACAGAAATAAAAAGCATCTCATTCAATGTGTAGTAAAAATGAACTAAGAATCAGGCGTTATTTTATTATCTATTTAGGTGTTATGCAAATCACTCTACATGCTTTAATGGATCACTTGATACCATTAAAGTGGAATCTTCCCTTCAGCCTTATCCCAAAGAAGGGATATCTGAGTGACTCCAAAGATCCAGCAAAATCAAAGTAGAAATTACCTGGCTTTCTGGGTACATATAGATGCTTACATGCTGTAAGAATTTAGTACTGTTTTTCTTTTCTTAACACTTTTCCACACCGGCTAAGTATATTTAGTGACTTTTTCTGAAATACCCACATAAGAAAAAGAAAAATCAAGGATGCTTCCTTTAATGGTATAATGATTCAGTTATCCAATTCACATTTCTAGGGTCATTTCAGTCTACCTAATGACTCACAATCAAGGCTGATTCATATTCTAATACTGTAATTCCATTTTACCAGAGTAGGAACTGGGGTGTACACTGCTATCAGTTAAGGGTCTCTTAAGCCCAGCAAAGTCAGGGCAGATTTTTAATTAGCTGCTTTAGATTATCAAGATTCTGGGTTTTTTTTCTTCCTTTTTGTCTTTTTTCGTGTCCGGCAACGGGTCGCAACCCTCAGTGTCGCGCCCGTACTGGACCGGGACCGGCAACGGGATCGCAACCCTCGGTGTTGCGCCCACACCTCGCTCAGCCAGTGAGCGGGAACCGGTCTGTATGTGGTATCCGAACCCTCGGCGAGAGCGCAGCCGCGCTCCCAAGTGGCGCACTGTAGCAGTGTGCCACCGGGCCGGCCCTAGATTATCAAGATTCTCTTTACTGGCCTATCATTTTATTTAAATATCACTGAACACTAGCCGCGCTCCCAAGTGGCGCACTGTAGCAGTGTGCCACCGGGCCAGCCCTAGATTATCAAGATTCTCTTTACTGGCCTATCATTTTATTTAAATATCACTGAACACCGTCAGTTCCTATACAACCTTAGGTCTACACCCGCTTCTCACTCCTATCTCTAGCACCAAGTATAGTGGCTTACATACCAGAGGCACTCAGTAAATGTTAGCAGAATGGATTTAACTCAACCTTGTTAGCAAAAACGAATAGGCAGTTAGAACTAGATGCCCGAAGATAAGGGAAAAATCAGCAAAAAGGGCAATGGGATTTGATGGCATTCTTGTAAACAAAACCCAAGGAATGTAGTCTGCCAGGGCAGCAATGCCAAAAATTTGATACAACCTCAAGCAAGCTGATGAAAAAGGATAGCTTTCAAAATATTGAGAAGACAAGCCACAGACTGGGAGAAAATATTTGCAAAAGACATATCTGATAAAGGACTGTTACCCAAAATATGAAAGAACTCTTAAAACTCAACAATAAGAAAATGAATGATCCAATTAAAAAAATGGCAAAGACCCAAAAAGACATTTCACTAAAGAACGTATACGGATGGCAACTAAGCATATGAAAAGACACTCAACATCATAAGTCAAAAGGGGACTGTAAATTAAAACAATGAGATACCAGTACACACCTAGTAGAATGGCCAAAATCCAGAACACTCACAACACCAAATGCTGGCAAGGATGTGGAGCAACGGGAGCTCTCATTCAGTGCTGGTGGAAACATAAAATGGTGCAGCCACTTTGGAAGACAGTTTGGTGGTTTTTACAAAGCTAAACATACTCTTAATGTACAGTCCAGCAATCATGTTCATTGGTATTTACCCAAACGAGTTGAAAACTTACATACACACAAAAACCTGCACATAGACGTTTATAGCAGCTTTATTCATAACTACCAAAACTTGGGAGCAACCAAGATGCCCTTCAGTAGGTAAATGGATAAACTGTGGTACATCCAGACAATGGAATATTATTTACCACTAAAAAGGAATGAGCTATCAAGCCATGAAAAGACATGGAAGAACCTTAAATGCATACTAAGTGACAGAAGCCAATATAAGGCTACATACCGTATGATTCCAACTATAGGAAATTCTGGAAAAGGCAAAACTATGGAGACAATAAAAAGATCAGTGGTTGCCAGGGGTTTGGGGAGAGGAAGGGACGAGCAGGCAGAACAGAGGACTTTTAGGGCAGTGAAACTATTCTATATGAAACTATAATGGTGGATACACTTCATTACACATTTGTCAAAACCCATAGAAACTGCTCTAAAAAATAAAGTCTATTTTTTAAAAAGAATAGCTTATAATGCTTCAAAAACAAAAGTCAACATGAGTCCTGATTTCAGTTCTCTGTAGCCATTTTGCTTAACACAACTACTGTTGGGCTCTAAAAACTTAGAGAGAAAAAATGTTCTTAAGTCTACAAGCATGTTTTTATGCTTCAGATATTTTTTATTTAATTTAACCTGAAGTATGCTACTTTATTTCATTCTGAGATAACTTCAGGAAGATGTTGAGGAAAAGAATTAAATGTGGGAGGAGGTGGGCATGAGACATTTCTCTGAAGAAATCCACTGAGTTGATTCCAAGCTTACAGATTTGGAAGAGGCATATATAATTTGTCACCTTTACTCATCCCACTGTTAACAGGGAGAACCAATCTCCTTACTGAAACTCTTCAGGTCAGATTTAGACTAAGCCAGGCTCAACTACTTGGCTCCATTTACTTACACGACACTACCACTCACTACAATTCACTACCATTTACTGAACACCTGCTATGTGCTGGGCTTTATGTCTGATACTTTTTTTTTTTTTCCTTTCCTTTTTTTTCTTTTTTTTTTTTTTCCTTTCCTTTTTTTTTTTTTTTTTTTTTTTTTTTTCCTTTTTTTTTCTTTTTTTTTTTTTTTTACTGACCTGTAACGGGATCGCAACCNGGAACCGGTCTCCACATGGGATCCGACCCCGCGGCGGGAGCGCCATCGCGCTCCCAAGCGG
The DNA here is from genome assembly GCF_000696425.1 of Galeopterus variegatus. Classification (NCBI taxonomy): domain Eukaryota; kingdom Metazoa; phylum Chordata; class Mammalia; order Dermoptera; family Cynocephalidae; genus Galeopterus; species Galeopterus variegatus. The sequence continues at coordinate 88,300 of NW_007729515.1, read as the reverse complement.
CGCACTCTCCAGTGCACCACCGGGCCGGCCCATATGTCTGATACTTTACATTTATTTTCTGTAGTTCTCACATCAACCCTGCAGGGACACATTATTTTTGACAATTTAAACATTAAAAACATTGCAATTCAAGAACATTAATGTGCTAAGATTACATAGCTAATGAACAGACCAGCCAAAATTTGATATAGTCTATCCAATTCCAAAACCCAGTTGCTTTCCATGATACTGCACTGTCGAGTTATTTTGGAAAAACTAATGCATGCCTGAAGAATCTTCTGTAAAGCTACCGATCATCCTATTACTATCGCCTCTTATGTTTCTGCTACCAGCATATATTCTCCCACCTTCTGATAATAGAAGTTATCAGCCCTCCCCCACTCTCAGTCCAAGAGAGATGGCCCAGGGGCTGGCACAGAACCCCCAGTCTAGCCAATCAGTATATTCCCATTCTCTTATTGGGAGTGACTTGTCCAGGTATGGTCCAATAAGACTCTAACTGAGGCCTTTTGTCCAAATTGTTATAGAAGATAGTCTCTTTTACTGGTCCTACTGAACGGTAAGATGCAAACCTGGAGATGTTGGGAGTTACCTGGCTGCTAAGAGTGCCTGAGAAGGAACCAACACAGAGGAAGCCAGAGCTAGAGAGAACAAGCCTCGATAAAACTGTTCACACTCAGATTTGCTGCACCTGCAGCTAGGTAGTCTGCTCCTTTCCAGTTACATGAATTATAAATTTTCCTTATCTGGCAGTGGGGGCCATAAGCAAGTATATTTTTCATCTCTAAATAATATACTGCTCTATTTATTTAAAAATGTACTGTTCAACATTGCTGGTAGGATTGTAAAATGGTGCAGCAGCTTTGGAAAACAGTTTGACAGTTCCTCAAAGTGCTAAACACGGTACAACAAGAGTTACAACATGACCCGGCAATTCCGCTACCAGGAAGTGAAAGCATATGTTCACATAAAATCTTGTACACAAATGTTCATAGCAGCATTATTCATAATAGCCAAAAAGTAGAAACTACCAGTGTCCACTGACTAATGAATGGATAAATAAAATGTAATAATCCACCCAATGAAATATTATTCAACAATAAAAAGAAATGAAGTACTTCTACATGCCACAACATGGATAAACCTTGACAACATTGTGCTAAGTGTAAGAAGTCAGTCATAAAAGACCACATGTGGTATGATTCCATTTATATGAAATGTCCTAAATAGGCAATTCCACAGAGACAGAAAAGTAAATTAGTGGTTGCCAGGGACTGGGGATAGGAGAAGAATAGGGTTTGACTATGTGTACAGGGTTTCATTTAGGGGTGATGAAAATGCTCTAAAATTAGATAGTGGTAATGATCACACAACTCTGTAAATACTCATATACTGAAAACTGCTGAATTTTATACTTTATATGGGTGAACTGTATGTTGTATAAGTTACATTGCAATAAAGCTGCTACTTTATCTACAGTTTAGCTCTTTAAAATTTAATTATACTTTTAGTTCAACTTTACTACCCTGTTAAAAATATAAATTTAGAGTATATGAAAGACTTTCTCCAATTATGATTCTAAGTTGTCATATATAAAACACTTTACAATAACATTCTTTAATGAAGATAAAAAATCGTCAAGGAAATATTACAGAGGAAACAAAAATAACAAGGACAAACTTACATAGTTTGGATACTTCATGAGACAGAATTTTTCTGTAAGTATAGCTAACCAACTACATAGTAATATTTAAATAAATCCATTTGTTTTATACAAAAGAAACACCCTAACACAGTAGAGTCTCATAATGCTTTGGCGAACACCAATTTGATGCTTTAGGATTTTAAATGTGCTGTTAAATGTTCAAACTCAGGCAAGTTTAGAAATGTCTTCATATTGAATTCCTTCAACTCTGCGTCCTTTTAAAGGGCCCTACAAATTAAAATAATTTAAGAAAAGGTTAAAAACACACGTCCTTAAAAGACAAAAAATAACACCATACTTATGGATACAAATTTACCTTTCCATATCCCTGAAATACGATTAAAGTAGCTAACATTTCTATACATCTATAAATTTCGGAAATAATCTATGGCATTCTCCACAAGAACTACCACATTTTCTTCAGTGATATCTGAGATGTGTTATCAATAGATGCTGTGGCAGGGACTCCCCAGCCGTTCAGTATCTACTCTGCCTCCTGGATACACAGTTCCCCTGGTGATTGGATGTGGCCACGGATGGCACCCCAGTCCATGGAAGCGACGGCCCAGCCACGCTAACCTCCCACACGCAGTCTTCCAGGCTCCTCTCAGCCTGACTGACACATACAAACATGGCAACTGTAGATGTCACCTGGTATAGACAGTAGAGCCACTAGTTGGAAGGAATCTGGATTCACAAATAGGGGTTAGAAAAGAGCTGTTCCCTGATGAAAAATAACCATGTTATCCCTAGTGGGGATAACAGTAGTGCCTATATTTCTGGATTGCTGGGAAATATAAATGAGTTAATATACATAAAGTGCTTAGAACAATACCTAGAACATAATATGAGCATGAACTAAATAACTTTCAACCTTACTATTTTTAAATCTTTTGACTAAAATTTGAAAGTTGATCCTCTGCCTCGCAAATGTACCGTTATTTTTATTTTATTTTATCTTGTTGATATACAATGTGGTTGATTATTGTGGCCCATTACTGAAACCCCCCTCCCTCCTCCCTCTCCTCCCTCCTTCCCAACAATGTCCTTTCTGTTTGCTTGTCATATCAACTTCAAGGAATTGCAATTGTTATGTCTTCTCCTCTCCCCCGTTTTTTTTTTTTTTGTGTGTGTGTGTGTGTGTATTTATTTATTTGTTTTTAGCTCCCACAAATAAGTGTGAACATGTGATATTTCTCTTTCTGTGCCTGACTTGTT
>NW_007729515.1:83550-84494 GCF_000696425.1 Galeopterus variegatus | reverse complement strand
TCTTGGCTATTGTAAAGAGTGCTGCAATGAACACTGGGGAACAGGTATACCTTCGACTTGAGGATTTCCATTCTTCTGGGTATATTCCCAGGAGTGGGATAGCTGGGTCATATGGTAGATCTATCTGCAATTGTTTGAGGAACCTCCATACCATTTTCCATAGGGACTGCACCATTTTACAGTCCCACCAACAATGCATGAGAGTTCCTTTTCCTCCACCACCTCACCAGCATTTATCGTTCAGAGTCTTTTGGATTATAGCCATCCTAACTGGGGTAAGATGGTTTCTGAGTGTGGTTTTGATTTGCATTTCTCGAATGCTGAGTGATGTTGAGCATTTTTTCATACGTCNGATATCTGAGATGTGTTATCAATAGATGCTGTGGCAGGGACTCCCCAGCCGTTCAGTATCTACTCTGCCTCCTGGATACACAGTTCCCCTGGTGATTGGGTGTGGCCACGGATGGCACCCCAGTCCATGGAAGCGACGGCCCAGCCACGCTAACCTCCCAGCCACGCTAACCTCCCACACGCAGTCTTCCAGGCTCCTCTCAGCCTGACTGACACATACAAACATGGCAACTGTAGATGTCACCTGGTATAGGCAGTAGAGCCACTAGTTGGAAGGAATCTGGATTCACAAATCAGTGCTTAGAAAAGAGCTGTTCCCTGATGAAAAATAACCATGTTATCCCCAGTGGGGATAACAGTAGTGCCTATATTTCTGGATTGCTGGGAAATATAAATGAGTTAATATACATAAAGTGCTTAGAACAATACCTAGAACATAATATGAGCATGAACTAAATAATTTTCAACCTTACTATTTTTAAATCTTTTGACTAAAATTTGAAAGTTGATCCTCTGCCTCGCAAATGTATCATTATTTTTATTTTATTTTATCTTGTTGATATACAATGTGGTTGATTATTGTGGCCCATTAC
>NW_007729515.1:78380-83281 GCF_000696425.1 Galeopterus variegatus | reverse complement strand
TTTATTGTTATTGGTCTGTTCAGATTTTCTATGTCTTCATGGCTCAGTTTTGGGAGCTTATACGTGTCCAGAAATTTATCCATTTCCTCTAGATTTTCAAATTTGTTGGCGTTGTTCATAGTTGTTTATAGTAGTCTCGAATGATTCCTTTTATTTCAGATGAATCAGTTGTAATATCACCTTTTTCATTTCTTATTTTTGTTATTTGAATCTTCTCTTTTCCTTTTTATGTTAGCCATGCTAATGGTTTGTCGATGATGATGATAGCAATGACAACGCTAACCTTGGACTTAGATCTTAACATTTTTTTACTGAGAATCATACCTTCCCTTAAAAAAAGCTAAGGCTGTTTAGAGACAATTTATTAGTTATTAAAATCTGCTAAATAAATGTGTAAATTTCAAATACAATAACTGACACTGAAATTGAAGATTCCAGAAGTGACAAAAATAGCAGGAGAAATTACTTGAAAAGTTCATATGACTCAGAGAAAATATGGGGGTATAAGAGACAGACATGCACGTGTACAAACAATCTTTTTTAATGGGATGGGATGAAAATTTAAGAAAAAGAAAAGAAAAACAAAACAAAGAATTAGGAGGTGGGTTTCCTCTTCCAGAAGTATGTGTTGCTTTGCAATCAACAAGAAAGGCTTTTTATGTGGATTTGCTCCTAGGTTCTATCCCTGCACAGCACTGGAAGCAATTAAAGCATTGGGAAAGAAGATGAAGCTGTGGATTCACAGTAAGAGAGGTAAGAAATTGATTCTCCATGAAAATCATACAAACTGTGAACCGAAGATATCAGGATGGAACTTAATATACCCTCAGTAGTAACTAGCTGTTTTATATTTCCCTTAGATGAAAACATGAAGCAGGGTCCACACTGGATAGTACTATGAAACTAAAAAGTGAAGGATAATCAATCTGTCAAGGAAATATGGGATTTCTCATCACCCTATACTGATTGAGTCAGACAGAAAAACTTATAAAGCTTTTTTAAAAATGCAACCTGTTAATTCAGTCAGACTGATAAAGTCCTCAATGTCAGATAAGAGTCCCTTTTCCTTTTTTCCCCCCTTATAGTTTATGGTAGTGGATGACAGTTTCTAGGTTAATATTGTCAGGGACAGAAAAAAAAAATTGCTTAATTTACTGAAATGTGAATACTCTCAAATAAGGTCCTTTCCAGAGACACATATTCTCTAGCGGGTCCATGGGTTTAGGGGACCTATGAACTCCTTAAGAGAACACACAAAATTTGGCAATTATGTGCAATTTTTTGGAGAGTCCAAACTTTCATCAGATGCTCTAAGGGGCCTATTACCTCCCCAAGATACTAAAACTTACTGTATTCAAGATGAAAAATTCTTTTGTTTAGAGTTAAAGTACACAGTGCAATAGTTTAGAGTTCTAGGAAGACTCTTTCCTTCTGAAGACATATGGGGCCTCGCTTACAGACCTGTCAGTGAACTGTCAGTTCTAAGTAAATAGACCATTTTATTTAGATGTCAGAGTTCTTTAAATTACTGTATTGATCTGTTTCACCTTAAATCCTTTATGAAAGAAGGGGGGACATTAAAAAAATAGTTGATCTCTGTATCTCCTTCCTCAGTAACTATGACTATACTTCTTCCTCCACTAATTTTACTATGCCAGATTGAGTTTTGTATTAGACGTGAAAAAAACAAAGTCAGGATACAAAACTGTACATATTGTATACAATTTATAAAATACAAAGACTGGAGACTAAAATATTAATAGGGGATCACTGGGAGGAGGGATTATGGATAATTTTTAGAATTATTTATATTAAATTGTATTTTTTAGGTTTTATACAATTAATATGCATTTCTTTTGTAATCAGGAAATAAAATGCTTTAGCAAGGACAAAACCACTGGAGAAAATAAGCTTACAGATTTCCAAATAGGAGAGAATGCAAACAAAAAACATAAACTCCAAAATAAAACAAAGATCAATTCCATAAAAAACACAACTATGGCAGATTTTTACATTTTTAAAACATTTTGAAACTTGTCTTTATGTAAACATACTTACAGTTTCAATGACTATAGTAGCTGAAAAAGTCTTCTCATTGATGGATTCTAGGGTACCTTCATTTCCTCTGTAGCCTCCATTTAAAACTAGAATTCTTTTTCCTACAACAGAAAAGAATATAAAACTTAATGAAAAGAAAATATCTACTTTTTTTTTCTACCTTGTTACAGCAAAATGCATTACATTGAACAAACATAATGAAAAACAAAACCCTTGTATTAGAATTTTTTAATTATTGAAGAAATGTGTCATATTCTGAAGTGAAGTTTGAAGATACTTAAACTTTGTAAGACTGCTCTTTCTTTTTACTTGTTATAAAGGGATATAGTTTAATTTTAGATTGCAAGGAGTATAAGGGACTTAGAGAAAATGTTCAGAGTCCAAGTAATCAGAGAAAATTCAGGTTATTCTGTCTCTTTAAAATCCACATGATGGGTTGGCACTTTTATAAAAATTGAAACTTATGCCTACCATATGACTGAGTCATTTTATTTCTAAGTATCTATACAAAAAACAGAAATCATATATCCACACAAAGACTTGTACATGAATGTTCACAGCAGTTTCATTTGTAACAGCCCAAAACTGTAAATAACTCAAATGTCCACCTACAGGTGACTGGATAAATAAATTCTGGTATATCTATACGATGATATACTACTCAGCAACAAAAACACAACGAACTATAGATACATGCAACAACATGGGTGAATCCAAGATCATTAGGCTGAATGAAAAACTCAGCAACAAAAACACAACGAACTATAGATACATGCAACAACATGGGTGAATCCAAGATCATTAGGCTGAGTGAAAAAAGAAAGATAAAAAAACAGGATACACAGTAAGATTTTATTTATGTAAAATTCCAGAAAAATATGAACTAATCTATAGTGACAAAAAAGCAGATTGGTAGTAGTCTGGGAAAGAGGGGAGGCAGGAGCGGAGGTTGGGAGGGAGGGATTAGAGAGGAAAATGAGCGAATATATTCATTATCTTGATTGTAGTGATGGTTTCAAGGGAGTATTCACATGTTAAAATTTATCAAATTGTATAATTTATATAATTTATTATACATCAATTACACCTCAAAAAACTGATAACATTTTTTCTAATCTATAAAAATTTTACTTATAAGAACCAGCAAAGATACCCCCAAGAAGATTTTGAGTCAGAGGCAAACAATCTAACCAAAGTAGTGCTTCAAGTCCCCAAAGGACAATGACAATTAAGGGAGGGGAAAAAAAAGTGAAATAACACAGATTTTTACTTGACTATCTCAGATAGCTGAACAAAATATATTAATAATAAGCCCAACATGACTGATTCTTATTTCATAATATATCTGTGTTTTGCTTCAGGAAAAAAAAAATGTATTCTAGGAAGAGAAAACTCATTCATGCCACTAAATAGCTTGATCAGAGGACTAGAAAACTATTATGCACCTGAAGTCAAATGGGGATCAGTTACATGGGCAGTCAATATTTCTGAAAAGGAAACACATCTATATCCATCAAGTAATGTCAAAAAACTATGGTTTTAAGAATGAAATAGCTCATTTTGATGGCATGTGTATTAAACAGTCGGCAAACAGATTTACCTGGTGCTGGAATTACTGTTTCTAAATGAGTCTGGTCAAGTTTCAGCTTGTCTCCAGAATCAATCATCTTTACAACAGCTGTGTATTTGTCAATTACTTCCTGTCATGTAAAATGAACACTTTAATAATAGAAGAAATATGTGAACACTAATTTAAAAGGGCAGAAATAAACAAATGAAATTCTAATCAAAGATAAGGGTAAATCCTATAAATGACACTATTTTCTAGATTCCACATACGATTTCTCAGTCTATGGTTCTCAATAAAGAACTCAATTCAAAGCTTAGTTAAGGTTTTCATCTGGAAAGAGTAAGAGACTGGAGATCTTAGAATAAGATTTTAAGAAATCTAGAGAGAGGAGTTAATTTTGACTAGCTTAAAGCACAGTAGAAGGGCAATCATGCATGCACCAGGCTGGGTGCTGGAATGAAACTATGTTTAGGAAAGGCAACAGGGAGAAAAGGTCTGGAATGTGGATACAAATTTTAAAATCCTAGAGTACTCACAAAGAGTCTCTCAGGCAAGACACAAGAATGTCCTTGTGAGACCTCTGGGAGCATCATTATACTACTGTCATGAACAAAGAAAATACACTTTACTCATTAGCAAGGCATGCACAATGAGGTACCACGGGATTTCAAACATGCTATTTGCTCCCGTAAGAAAACAGACCAAGATTAAGTGTAAACTACGGGTGGAAAAGAACTATTTCTCCAACAATTATGAATTCAGCTTTCACTTTATGGAATAATCAAGAACCTCAGGCATAATACTTCTGTTACTAGGACTTAATTTTCAGGGAATACCAAAAAGCTTCACTGGGTCACCCATGAGCTTTTTTTCACAAACTGCATTCATAACTTCATGTCCTTACCTTAACAATACCCTTTTTCTTATGATATTTCTCTCCAAGTTTTTTGGTTATAATTTTCACAATAATTTCCTACAAAAAAACAACAAAAAATTAAAGATGAGAGAAAAGACATGAATTATCTTTTCTATTTTACTTCTTCCTTTTAAATCATGTTCACCAAAAACTATAGTAAAATGTAACTGCTCTGCTAAATAAGAAATTATGGAGTTGTGTAAGCCTTCCCAACAAAGGCAAAATATTTCCTTAGTAATCTTTTATTCCTTCTTCCTCTTTTTGTTCAACATGGTTACCAAGAGGAAAAAAATATATACAAAATGGCTGATTTCCACAGTGAAGTAAATATCAACTCTTAATTCATGTCCTTCATAG
>NW_007729515.1:77552-78080 GCF_000696425.1 Galeopterus variegatus | reverse complement strand
TCCTTCCTTCCTTCCTTCCTTCCTTCCTTCCTTCCTTCCTTCTTTCCTTCCTTCCTTCTCCCTCCCTCCCTCCCTCCCTCCGTCCCTCCTTTCCTCCGTGCCTCCCTCCCTTCCTTCCTTCCTTCTTTCCATTCACGGAAGTGAAAAGTGTCAAGGATATTACACTATTGGTGTTTACTGTTGATAAAAACTCAGATTGCAAGAGCTTCACTGGAGATTGCAAGGAGGAATTGAGCTTAAACATGACACTTTTCACAATGTTCTTTTCTCATTAGGTTGCTTTCAATTTTTGAAACAAACAGGATCCCTCCAGATTAGCTCTAGCTAAAAGTACATTCTTCTGAGCATCTAATTCTCAAATGAGAGAGAAATTCGGGTTTATTTCATATTAGTAAATTCTGAGCTTGCTTCTTTATTGTTTTCTTGATTTGGATTAGCTGTTGAAAGCTGATAATAAAAATGAGATTGCTTGACTTACTGCTGTATTCACTGCAGTGATTCTATATTTACTACTCCAAATGAATACAA
>NW_007729515.1:72515-76683 GCF_000696425.1 Galeopterus variegatus | reverse complement strand
TTTTTTTTTGCTTTTTTGTTGGATTTCTTTTTCCATTTATACCAATGGTTCTTGGCTAAGGACACACATCAGAATCAGGGAGATGAGTGAAAATCTGCATTTTGCCCCAGGAGACTGGATGGTGGTGGAATTGAAGCATATGTACTTTGAGGAAAACTCTAAGAAATTCTGAATTACTCTCTGGTAAAGAACTACTACTTTAAGTAAAATTCTTGAATAAAGTTTCATAAACAATATATGAAACTATTAATAGTCAAATGCTAGCTACTCCAATGAGGAAAACAAACCAAAATAATCCATAGATGGTGATGGAGTTTGGATGTGTTGTCCCCTCCAAAACTCATGTGGAAATTTGATCTCCAATGTGGCAGTGTTGGAAACTGATTGAGTCATGGGGGCGGATCCCTCATGAGTGGATTAATGCTCTCCCTGGGGGAGGGGGGATTAATGAGTGAGTTCTCCTTCTGTTCATTCCAGCAAGAGCCCATTGCTTAAAAAGACCCTGACACCTTCTCTCTCTCTCTTGCTTCCTCTCACCATGTGCTTGTACCTGCCGGCTGCCTGCCACTTTCCGCCATGAGTAGAAGCAGTCTGAGGCCCATGCCAGATGCAGCTGTCCCAGAATTGTAAGCCAAATAAACCTCTTTTCCTTATAAATTACCCAGTCTCAGGTATTTCTGTTATAGCAACACAAAATGGACTAAAACAGATGGTCTCTTTTCTAAAGGTCCTTCCTCTACTAATCTTATAAGAAAATTAAATATTTCTATCTCAACATATATCTCTGAGTCGACAATGACCCAGACTTCCACTTGGCAATCAGGGATTCGGGCTAATGCACTCCAGGAGGCAATACTATGTGGTTGTTGAGAGAACAACCTCTAGAATCAGATTGCTAGGGATTCTTCACCACTTACTAGATGACTTTGGGAAAGTTATCTTACGCCTCAGTTTCCTTATCTATACAATGGAAATAGTAACAGTAACGACCTTATAGGGCTGTTGTGAGAATTAGCTGAAATAATTCAAAGTATTTATTTTCTATTAAAAACAGCAATTATCTTCATCTCAGCTAACTTATTTCATGATCCTTCACATGATCACCTGTAGAAATGCTTCCCCTTGTGTGAGAAGATAAACTCAAACATAGAAGCTAAATTATTTTCATGCTAGTGGGAGAAAGACTATGAAGATCTGAATTAGAACTTTGGGCTTCTCGACTTTCAAGCTATTATTAATTTTTCTTCTCAAATCATAAATTATCTAAATGACACATTACTTTCCACTCCCCTATTATTGATCAAATCAGCTTCTTTAAGAATAACTAAGGCATTCTGAAAGTTTTATGAAAACTTCATATTTTAAAGTCCAAAGTAGAGCAAAGTAGAGCAGGGATTGTGTTTTCATCCCTATAATAATAATTTTAAATAATAATAAATAATAATTTTAAAAACTACTTTAAATGTTTAAAAATTATTTTTAAATTATTTTAAAGTAATAAGCAATAATAAATAAGGAATAAAATACAAAGCTTCCTTGAGTTTGTAAACTTAAAACCTGCTTTTTCCTACAAAGTACCTAATTAGGTATTCTAAGTTCAATAAGCTGTAAATTGAAAACCAATACTTCAGCATTTATAATTCTACCTTTTAATACCATTCCTGAAAACACAACCTTTTGTCTTTCAGCAAAAACTAAAAATAATTACAGGTTCAAATTCAAGATGTCCATAAACAAATTTAGCACTAACCTCAAGGAACATTACTGCCTACAAACATGAAGGAACCCGCCAACACAGCTGCAACTGATAATTAAAGATCCAATAGGAAGAAAAATCACTATAATTTATAACTAACTCTATCCATATAATTTACATATATGTATATTTGAGAAATTTAGTTAGTCATACCAAATGCTATTTATATCATTTAAACACAGACTTAGAACTTAAGAAGCTCTTATTGAATACATACAGGCTGTAGCCAATAGTCTGTTCGGGCAGTTCTTTTCTTTTCCTCTTCAATCTATAGAACACATAAGACATTCATAAAATCATCTCCTTAATATCCTCCATTTATTTCAAAGTATTGTTCTATTTAACATAATAACACCATAAAAACACATACTTCAGAGAAGACCAATGATATAATTTGCAAGCTCTGATAAATACAAACAAATATTATATGTAATTAGTTTTTTAAAAAAACTTGGCTTGGATTTTTAAAAATAAGTAACAAAGCAAGTCAATTAACACAGAAAACAAACAAAAACAATCCCTATTCAGTCAATACTGCAAGTTCTCTTGCCAGCACTATACAGGTTGAGGATCCTAAATCCAAAAATGCAAAATCCGGAACACTTCTGGTCCTGAGCATTTCAGATAATGGACTCAACCTGTACCACCCTCTGCCAGCTTCCTTCCATGTGACTGTCATGAACTGGAAAACAGGTGATATTCTCATGTGATAGAAACATAATACACAGACCAATTTAGAACAGCATGGTTAGGTATACAGTCTGATGGCAAAAGGAGGTTACCCATTTGACAATGATAATAAAGCTCATGAATGAAAAATACCACCAAGAGAGATGTAAATAAAAGAGTGACCAGAAGGAAAAAGTGCTGTCTGGCTACTACAGTTATATATCACGCCCTTTTCTTTCTCAACTGCTTAAACCTACCCTAAGTACCATCTTCCAATGGGATTGAACAACATAATTCTTTGGTTGATTCTAAGCCTCATTTTAAATCCTTCAACTTTCCAATATGAACAAAGAATATTGAAAATTTAGTATGCACTGTATTCAAAGTAGGTTAGATCAGGCTTTCCATTTCATTCTAAAATAAATTAAATTAAAAAAAAAAATCCCCTGTCATTGCAGGTAAGACCTCTGTGGGGCTGCCTCTACTTCCCTCTCTACCTCAAATGCTACCATGTGTGCTCACCATGCTGCAGCCACAGGGGCCTCTCCTCCTGTAGTTGACTGAATTATGTGCCTCACTGAAGCTTGAATCATGTCCCCCAAGTTTTATGTATTAGAAACTAAGCCCCCACTGTGACCGTTGAGAGGGTGGGAAATCCTATTATGGTAATTGAAAGGAGGAGCCTTGAAGAGGTGATTGGATTGTAGGACCGTGCCATAGTGAATGGATTAATAATGGTGGTCAGGGGTGTTGTTCTGAGGTCTTTCAAAGAAGAGGAGAGTCTGTCTTTCTCTTTCTCTGCTTCCACCATCTTGCAATGTGAGACCCATGGGTCACTGTCACCACCACCAGGTGGACTTTGAACATCCTAGCCTCAGTAACTGTAAGCAATAAATTTTGTTTTCTTTATAAGTCATCCAGCTTTAAATATTTTAAGTAACAGAAACGGACTAATACACTGCCCCATGCTTGAACTAGATGAGATCTTTTCTGCCTTAGTACCTTTCATAAATTATCTCCCCACTCCCCACCCTCACACTTCCTTAGCACTTAGATTTTGTAATTACTTACTCATTGGTTCACTTGCTGACTGAATGGCTCCCTTACTAGAATGAAAGCTCTGTGATAAGCAGGGATTGTGTTTTCATCCCTATACCATGTTCAGCACATAACAGCAACTGCGTATTCACTGAATGCTGAAATGCTAACACTTCATGGTATATTCACTTTACATTATACTGTAAGCTATTCAGACCACCCGCATGGTGTGAGGATTAGTCACAGAGAAGACTGAAGAGGCATCTCCTATCCCTTCACGATGAAGAAAAGAGAAAGGGAGGCTAGTGGAAATAATATTAAAAGAAACAAGTTAGCTTCTTGTACCCATTTATTCTTTCTCTTCTCCTGCCCTTCCTTGTTTCCTCTTCCACTTATTTTATAAATTCATTGATAAAGTAAGGCTACGTACTGGAAGGGAGAAAGAAACATTTAGGAGTATATTAAGAAGCTTCTGCAGAATTACTGTAGAGTCTTGGGCCAATTTAGAGCCAATGTATGACCCTAAATCCAGATAATCATATATTTTCAACAATTTATCAGATTAACTTAGCCATCAGGTTAAATGAAATTAAAAGTGCATCACAGCTCTCTCTTGCTAGCTAGGAGGTGGTGAGTGGAACTCAGAGGCAACAGGAAAGTACAGGTTGGAAGAGGGAGGACACCCATGGAGGATCCCAATTTCAA
>NW_007729515.1:68998-71191 GCF_000696425.1 Galeopterus variegatus | reverse complement strand
GGCCCAACTTTCCTTAGGTTTGAATTACATCATTCCTCTAATTGCTACAGTGTCCATGAGTAGTTCATAAGCCATACCTCCATGATCTCATCAAGTGCTGACTTCCTCTTCTTCTTTTCTTTGGACTGAGCTGAGCTCTGGGAAGACTCTTTCCGTTTCACTGATACTGCACTTCCCAGCATCTTCAGTGCACTTGGCCCCAAGGAACTGATGAGCAGAAGAACCATGCTTGTTAACAAGAACTATACACAGATGAATGCTTTATCATGTGCAAAATTAACAATACAGAACAACTTTGCTACATGATTAATTTACAGCAGACTTGTCAAAATGATGAAGACCTGTCTACCTCTTACAGGACTCACAAAACCTCTTCAGTTAGTGCTACTATAACCAGTGCCACAGGGTAATGGCAGCCTTAGCTTCAGTGTTGGGCAGGTCAGAACTTGAGGCTACTTCTGTTAGGACCTTGAGTAATTCATTTATCTAAGCCTCAGATCCTCATTTATAAATGGGGAGAGTAATATTGCCCAACGTCCAGCTCACCTGCAAAGACAAATTGTGATGCTTTAAAATGATGGTTAGAAATCTACCACATTCCTGTCAGTTCTGTTTTTTTAAAGCAAAGATCTCAACATATCACTTAAAAGTTTTTGATTGTTCCTGACTGCCAAGAGTAGACAGTGTAAAATCTAAATTTTTAAGTGCCAACGTACAATTGTTGCCACTGGCCCNAGAGTAGACAGTGTAAAATCTAAATTTTTAAGTGCCAACGTACAATTGTTGCCACTGGCCCCAGGATACCACTCTGGTCACCATCCCTAACTTTATTATGCACACCAGCCATTCTAAACAATTTGCTATTGTAGCTCCAAGCCACTGAAAATTTGCACATGCCTTGTCTTACACCTAAAATAACCTCTACTTTTATCTCCATTTGCTGAAATTCTTTATGATCCATTCTTCATGAGAGTTCCTGGATCTTTCAGTGTTTGAACTTCTGTAGCACATTGTGGCATGCATGACACTCCACCTTGTGTCATTAACCATTTGTATATGTGACTCCTCTCTTATAGCAGGGGAGGACCATATATGTTTTTTTTTTCCTGTAAAACAGCAGTAACTACTTTGTAACTCACATAAAATAGATGTTCAATCTTTGCTGAGCAAATGAATCTTACCAGTCTAATCATTTAATGTGTCATCTTTACAAAAGGTGAAACAGAAGATAAATATTTATTCAAAGCTACCACAAAAATAACCAGGAAAAGAAAACTGTGATGAGTACAGGATGCAATAGTTATTATTTCCCTTTATTTGGACTTTTTTCTAACAAATGCATTTATAGTAGCATTACATTTATTAGCAATCAGGTTACTATGAGGATTTACATTTAGCCTGAAGTCCACTAAAACCCCTGTGTCTTTTCTACATAGAGGATTGTAGTCCAGGACTCCCTCACTCTGTCTGTATGGAGATTGTCTACTCTTTACCTACCGGTAAGGCTTTACAATTACCCTTGCAAAACTTCATTTATTGGGTTTTATCCCATAATTCAATCCACTGAAAGTATTTTAAAGGTCTGATTCAGTTACTGAACACTTTCCCAGCTTTGTGACAACTATAAATAATATGCATTGGTTTTGAACAGATTAAGTCCATATAACTCCTCAACTTGCTATTTAATATAAACATTCTTCAGACTTAAATGTACTATAAACTAGGAATCCACCCAATTTAGGGATAATACAGATCATAATCAACTACAATATGTCTATAAAATAGGCATTAATAATCCCAGCAAAAGGGAAGTTAGGATAGCTGGTTATTTTGGCTCTAGTGATTAGTCTTCCTTCCACCCATCTCCTATTGTATTGTTTTCTAAAGATTTTTCTCCACTTTTTGAAAAAAAATTGCTTATTCTTCTGCCTTCTGACTCCTCTCCCATTGTCCATGATTCCTGAGAGATTATCAGCAGTGTGTCCCCAAATACATCTATAAATTATTTCAATATTTTGGTGTTGATCTCAGCCTGGAAACTCGAGTTTATTTAAGGCCATTAAGGCACTCTTCTTAAAACCAAACTGAATAAAAAACAACACAATTAAGAAATGGGCAAAGGACTTGGGTGGACATTTCTCAGTAGAAGATCTACAACTGGCCAATAAGCACATGAAAAGACGCTCAATATCA
>NW_007729515.1:28462-68380 GCF_000696425.1 Galeopterus variegatus | reverse complement strand
AAAAAAAAAATATAAGTGTTGGCAAGGATGTGGAGAAATTGACCCTTGTGGGGTCAATTACATTGCTGGTAGGAATGGAAAATGTTGCAGTTGCTATAGGAAAACGGTATGACCCTTCTTCAAAAAATTAAACACTGAATAGCCATATTATCTAGTCATTTCACTAATGAGTACATATGCAAAAGAACTGAAAGCAAGAACTTGTAGCAGATATCTATACATCAATGTTCATAGGAGTAGTATTCATAATAGCAAAAGGTGGAAACAAACCAAATGTCCATCAACAGATGAATGAATAAACAAAATGTGGTGTATACATACAATGGGATATTACTCAGCCTTAAAAAGGAAGGAACTTCTGACACATGCTACAACATAGATAAACTTTGAAAACATTACACTAAGTGAAATAAGCTAGACACAAAAGGGTAAATACTGTATGATTCCACTTATGTGAGGTTCCTAGAGTAGTCAAATTCACAGTCAGAAAGTAGAATGGTGGTTACCAGAGGCTGAGGGGAGGGGATATGGGGAGTTATTATTTAATGGGGGCAGAATTTCAGTTTGAGAAAATGAAAAATTTATGAAGATGAATGGTGGTGATGGCTGCCTAACAGTGTTAATCTATTTAATACCTCTGAAATGTACACTTAGAAATGACAAAAATGGTCAATTTTATGTTATGTATACTTTACCATACATACACACAGAGAAACAAAACAAGACTGAATAAATTTTCTATCAAGAAAATGTATTCAGCATTATTACATGCTTAGAATGAGACCGGCAATGGGGATTGAAAAATGACCACAACAACCCAGCAGGATGTCATGCTATAGCGGGAGGACAGACAGGGAAGGGCTTTCCAGGAAGAGGTAACAGCAGATGCACAGGCAAGAAAGGGTGAGGCCCCACCGCACATTCAGGAAACTGCAAACAATTTAACACACTGGAGTGCAAAGGGTCGGAGATATGCCAGATCACCAGGGTCATATGATAGCATGAAAGAAATTAGAAGTCATCTTACAGATGAAACACTGAGAGACTTTAATAAGAGAATAATATGGTGAGATTTGAAGTTTAGAAAGATCCTTCTGCTTGCAAAATTAAGATTCTATCAGAGGGATGAGAGACTGAGACAGGGTTAAGACAGGGTTAAAATCAAGGCAAGAAATGAATATTAACAGGTAGGAAATGGAAGGCAAGCCTTCTAGAACAGACCTAAATTTCTGCTTCCTGTAACTGGAATGAATCCTAGAGCTATCTAAAGAGATACAGAAGTCCCCCCATTGCCTGGGGGGAAGCAGGGATTATTTTTGTGCCTCAGTATAGCCTAAAATGTCCATTCTGATACCTATGCTTCCTGTAACTGGAATGAATCCTAGAGCTATCTAAAGAGATACAGAAGTCCCCCCATTGCTTGGGGGGAAGCAGGGATTATTTTTGTGCCTCAGTATAGCCTAAAATGTCCATTCTGATACCTATGTCATTTAGTTCACTCGAGGCTTTAGATATACAAGAGACACAGATCAAAAGGAGAACAAATCCCAATTTCTATAAAAATGTACCATAATCTCAGAGAAAAATAATTTAGATGAGTCTTTCAATTGTACTATCTGCAACACTATTTACATATTATTATAGATTACTTGAGACAGAAGGCACAGAATTTGGCCAAATAAACTAATATTTTAAATAACAATATCAAAGACTGGCACAGGGGTATAGTAGGCTTAGTAGAATCCTTGGATTCTATATATGTTACCTTATTTGGAAAAAAGATCTGTTCAAATGAGATTAAGTTAAAGATCTTGAGAGGGGGAGATTATGTTGGACTATCTGGGTGGGCCCTAAATGCAATCGCCCCTATTCTTTGAAGAGGGAAACTTGACAGTAGGGGAGAAAGTGATGTGAAGACAGAGCAAAGAGAAGTTTCATGATGCTGATCTTGAAGACTGAGGGACGCAGCACAGGCCAAGGAATGCCAGCAGTCGCCAGAAATTGGATGAGGCAAGGAAGGGATTCCTTCCCAGAGCCTCTGGAGGGAGCGCAGCCCTGCAAATATCTTGATCTCAGCCTAGTAATACTGATTTCAGAACTCGGCGTCTAGATACAGAACACATTTCTGTTGTGATAATGTTACAGCAGGCATAGAAAACTAATATAAGAGTGATCAATTTGGAGGTCACTAGACCCAACCTTAACATTCATCTATACCCAGGAATAACATATAATAAAAGAGAATGAGAGAAATGTATAAGGGATTAAAACTATAAGGAATGTGTGTTATGATATATTTGAGCCTGTCTTCCAGGCCCATATTTGAAAATTCTTTCCAAATGTACCACATGTAGAACCCAATTAGCCAATTTCTTGATATCTAATGTAGGTATTAATTTTGAAATATGACTTTGATCAAAGTTAAGACATTTGGCAAGTCATTTTGAAGCTGATGTACAGTGCTGAATCAGCTGATATAGTGAATTCTCCTAGTCACTTATTCAGTCCTACAAATAAACACTGGACTATAAGTGAACCAAAAAAACTAAAGTTAGATCTTAAATAAATAACATGTGAAATACTAAGTAAAATAGAAAATGTCACTCAGCTTAAAACTAAATTCCAGTAGGTACTGGAACTTGAGTATTTTGTCTTATTAATCTTTTTTAACCTCCATAACAAAACTGAATGCACTGCACATCACAAATACTGAATAAAGATTTGGTGAAAGACTACGTAAGAATTGCAAAAGAAAATGTGAGAAGTGGATAAAACTACCTGACCACATGCTATATCAGGTTTTGGCAAACTGAGGGCCAAATCCAACCTGCCACCTCCTTTTGTGAATAAGATTTTATGGGAACACAGCCACACTCAATTCATTTATGTATGTCTACAGCTGCTTTCTCCCTAAGACAGCAGAGGTAAATGGTTGTGACAAAGGCCTATAACCAAAAGAGCCTGAAATATTTACTATATGTCCCCTCTCAGAAAAAGTCTGCCAACCCCTCTGTACTCTACCATCTAGAAGGGAAGGCAATTATTATTGAGCATGTACTAGTAAATTTATACTGTACTGAGTGCTAAGGAGAGAGGTTGATAATCTAGTCCCTAGTTTCAAAACATCACAATACAGCAGGTAAAACAAAAATTGTAAACCCCAGCTAACATTTAAGCTGTGATACACGAGCCATGATAGGAAATAAACAGCATTACAGTAGTGCAGAAGGAGCCATTAAATGCAGGATTCACAAAGAACTAACAATTCATCCATCTGAAGCATTTAATCAAAATGAGCCTGTCCTCAAAAGACAGAATCATCCCATCACAGGCAAATAAGAACTGCTAAAAAACAAACAAAAAACCCAACCAACCAGCCAACAAAAACTGAAAAAGAAGAAAACTGCAACCAGAAAAAACTCCTCAAAAGACAGAATCATCCCATCACAGGCAAATAAGAACTGCTAAAAAACAAACAAAAACCCAACCAACCAGCCAACAAAAACTGAAAAAGAAGAAAACTGCAACCAGAAAAAACTGATTCACAATACTTTAAAATGAAGTAACCAATATTTCACCCAAATTCTAAAGTTTTACAATACCTGTTAATAGCTCACCTTGATTTGGAAGATGTTGCTCCTGCTGAGCTACATGCTCCTTTATTCAAATTAAATGTAACTAGAAGAAAAAAATTGTTATTCTTTATATACATTTCAGGAAAATTATAATAAAACTTATCAGATAAGATATCACAAGGTATTCACATAGGAATTCATGAACATTTTTAATAAATAAGAGCTAAAATGCTCCTATCTAGGGATCATAAATTCCTGTTACACATCCTAGACTGACACATATGGAGCTGGGAAGGCTCTTACATGTCACATTGCTGTGGCAGACTACACTGGCTGCTTTGCCACTCCATCTCCCTCTTCTTCCTTGCTAACAGTATTCCAGTTTTGTTTAGGCGTTCATATTTCTTGCCCACAGCTCAGGGGACATAACACCATCTTCACCTGTGGGTAAAATCTGGTTATCTAAACCAATCAACACAATCCCAGTGACTGCTTTTAAGATGGGCAGGTAGCAGTTCCAGCCAATGACATTTGAAAGGAAGTCTTTTGGTAGAAGTGTTTTCAAGGAAAAGTTTCCTTGTTCCTAAAAGAACTCCAAGAGAGATGCTATCTGCCATCCTCTGGACAATGCTGGATCCGGATATGGTGGCTGGAGTGCTGGCAGCTACCTTGCATCCATATGGCATCTCTGGGATTCTTATTACAGCACGGTATTTCCTTACTGTTTAGGCTAATTTTAGTCAGTTTTGTAACTTGTAGCTGAAGGCATCCCATTCAATTGATTAGTATTACCTTCTTATGTTATAGATGAGAATAATGCAACCCAGACATGTTGCCAGTTTTTCACAAAAGCAATACAAAAGCACCCACTTTAAAAAAAGAAGAAAAGAAAACTCAAAACTACCTTTCTCTTCATCATTTTCTCTGCTTAATTCTGTAAAAACAGGGACCTCCTAAAAAAAAGAAAAAAGTGTTTGAAGGTTTTGGTTTACAGTGCATTTACTACCAATATTCAATGGGTCTAAATTATGACTTGCTACCTGTGTTGCAAGGCAGCTCTAAGATAGAACTCTAAAATGATTATGATCCTAATTAAGAAATTATATGCATCACAAATATTCTCCAACTGAGAATTAGTCTGAAAAATAAAATAGTTGCTTTTCTGTTCCAAACTTCAGTAATTTACCTACACTTTTATTTCTGTCACAATTTAAACAAGAAACAACAAAAATGTAAGGCAATAAACTTTAGGAATCTTAGCTAGAGGATTACTTTGAAAAGCAAAATCTTTCTATATTGTGGGATAATTCAGTGCAATGATTAAGAGCCTTTGACTAAACTCAAACTAAACTGCATATAAAATCCATCTCTGCAACCTATCAGTTTTGTAATCTCTGTCAATCTCATCATCTCTGTTGAGATTCGATTATTCCATCTTTAAAATAGAGATAATGAACATTCTTAGAGTTGTTATAAGGTTTAAATAGAATAACACATAGAAAATACTTAGCCTAGTGCCTGACATGGTGAGTGTTACATAAATATCAATTGTTGTTTCTACTGATACAAAAGATGTTCTTGAGATCTAGCTGACTATTCTTTTTCCTCAGGTAATGTCCATGTAAGATTTCATACGGCAAGGCAAAAGAACACAATCTGATTTTTAAAATACTGATACAAAAGATGTTCTTGAGATCTAGCTGACTATTCTTTTTCCTCAGGTAATGTCCATATAAGATTTCATACGGCAAGGCAAAAGAACACAATCTGAATTTTAAAATCAATATATTTAAAAGTAGAATAAGGATGTGATAATCAGTAAGGTTTCCCATGCCTATAAAAGATACTATTTATACCTCAAAAGTACAAAATAACTTGAAGGTTTTAGCAGTATTAAGCTAAATGTTACCAAAAACGTTATTCGAAAAAATAAACTTTACTCTGTACAAGATGTAATCCTTCTTAATTTCCACAACAAGAAATTATAATATCTCCTCTACTGAAAATAGAGGGTTAAATTTTTAAAAGGTGAGAGAATTTCAAAAATAAAAAGCTTTTAATCTTAAGCAGGCATTTAAATTTTACAGTTAATAGCAGTTTAACCATTGTTCGTGTTTTAACTTAATGTAGGAAACTCATAAAGATTATGTGAATGTGTGTATTAATCTAAGTAATACTATAATACACACATACACACACTCACTTATCAAGAAGTCCAATTAATATCATATAAAAATTGATTCATAAACTGGTCCTTACCAATGTCTCAAGTCTTATTGCCTACTACTTTCTGTATCACTCTTAATACTAACTGCCTTAAATAAGACACATACAATAATGATCAAAGTAGCTGTCTTCATAAGAGCCATAAACTGAAAACAAGCCAAATGATCCTCAGAAGAAGAAATTGTGTTATATTCATACTATTGGCTACTATACATCAACTGAAAAAAAAAGAGTGAAACACTGATAAGAAAGAATATGGATGAATTGCACAAACATTATGTTTGAGTTAAAGCAGCCAGACACAATAGAGAGCATACTGTAGGATTCTTTTTGTACAAAGTTCAAGAACAGACTAATCAATAATCAATAGTGGTACATCAGAACAGTGGTTACATCTGGGGAATGGGATATTAATTGGGAATGAGGATGAGGGAACCTTCTGGGATATTGGAAATGTTTTATATCTTTATCTGGGTGGTGGTTACACAGGCTATCTATTAATCTTTCTACACACACATATATGAGGGTGCTTCAAAAAGTTCATAGAAAGACTTGCATTATCTTTTAATTCTATCTTCCACAAACTTTTTGAAGTACGCTCATATACCAAAGTTCATTAAGCGTGCATGTGAGATTAATGCACGTCACGCATTTTATCACAGGTATGTTCGAGCTCAGTAAAAGTGTTAAGCCTACTAAATGGCTAGTAGTTTCACATACACACCAGGTTGTACCTTCCTGCCCACACACAACTATTAGAATATAAGCCCCATGAGGGCACGGTTTTTTGTACACTGGGTATCCCCAGTACCTAGAAGAGTCCTGGAACATGGGGCACCGATAAATATTTGTTGAAATAAATGCCTTGATTTAGTTATTCCAACACCTGAAGCCCTTTAGCACACCCTCCCTCCCTCATTCACCTGGCTTTCACCCAGTGATTTTCAAGACTCCTCAGCTCAGTGGTGGTGTCTAACCTGCAAAAGTTCTTTGTCCTCCCAGGCTGGAGTAAATATTGGCCCTCTATGTTTCTACACACTGTGTTTATCTCCAGCATTGCATTAATTACAACATGTTGAAATGATATGTTTGTCAGTCTTCCCATTAGGTATTTCCTGTATTTTAGAAATAAGGAAATTGAAGTTTAGAAAGATCATACAATTATACAAGATCATGAATTTAGTAAGACAGGAATTAGACCAGGGTTTGTCTTGACTCCAAAACCTGTGCGTTGACACCATGCCAGGCTCTTTCTCCTCTTAGCTGAGGAACAACACCTACAAAAACTCGGTTCGATGCTTTCAAAAAAAGTGAGGTTTTTTTGCTTGTTTAGACCTTTTGGTACTGCCTCTCAGACGACATTGCTGCCCACCTGTTCCTTCCCTTCCAGGCCTCTTCTCACTTGTTCTTCAATAAATTTCGCAGTTTTTTCTTCATCATCAAGGTCCTGCTTCTTCTTTTTCTCTAGTTCCAGTTGCCGGCGGATAGTTTCTGGGTCCCTGTCTATGTACTGAATATACCAGCCTTTTGGCGTCTCATCCACTTTGCACAAGCCTTAAAAAAAGACACCATAGATTTGCATAAAATCAAAGCAAATGAAAATATGTGTTCCATCTCTGCACATTTACTCAAATACTCAAACACATTCAAATACACAAATTAATGCAGCACATGAATTTTTCTTATTTACACTTAATGAGATTTAGATATTTTCTTTATCCTTTTAAACCAAAAAAAAATACTATTCTGATTTTTATATAGCTAGGTTTAGGCAACATATTTAAACAAGGGAAACACATTGAAAATATTACCTTGCTATATAATACTATATATTACAGTAATTATTCAACCATGTCTAAGTATTTAGTATCCAATGAGTAAATTATACTGTTAACTTAAAGCAGAAATTATTCCCCTAAAGCAGAACAATGACACAAATTTTTGCCTCTTTTCTTCTCCTAAACTTCTCATCATATGCAGATTAGAAATGAGAAAAGAAAAAGCAACTTAAAAAAAAAATCACCTTAAGAGACAGGATGAGTTTCCTAGAGTAAAAAATATGGGGAGTAAGGGGTTGGAAGAGATTGCTAATAACAACCTAAATAAGAGGATGTTTTGCACTATCCAAAGAACAATTCCAGATATTTACATTCAACTGTAATACACCAAATCAATCATGGAATAGTATGTCCCTCTCCTCCAGCTTTGTAATTGCCTTACACATCCTCTGTTCTGTGAATTTAGATAGAAATTGACAATTCTCTTTCCCATCAATGGAGCCATATAGTAACTATTCAAATAATCTCTCATTCTTACCTTCTCTGCCCAGCCACTTAGTAAAATCAGTGAGAGTTTCCCACTGAGTAGCATTCATATGGATATGTTCTCGATGGCTGATATACTCATTGTAGACAATGTTGTTGTGGACTCTCTTAGTGCCTAAGAACGAAACAGGACACTGTTGATCCTGAGAAGGATCATAAGATCATAAAGTTATTATGTGCACCATACTTGAGATGTTTACCAAAGCGTCTCCTGAGAAGTTCTAGAAAGTCATTTCGGAATTCCCTAATAAAGAAAAAAAGGAAAGCATTAGGTAATTGCTACAAATATATAGCATCATCATCCTGAAATTAAGTGATCACAGTTTTAATGCCCAAATGATATATGAAACATCTATGTGAATATCTGTTACGATCCTTTAAAAACTAAACAAGGAAAGAACCCTAAAACATTACTGCTTTTAAGGATTAAGATTAAAGTCAGTTTGGGGTTGAAACTTTTCATCTTGGTAAAAGCAGCCACAGCAAAAGTTACCACATATGATGGTACATCAAAAAGTTCATGGAAAGATTCATATTACCTTTTTCTTTTTGTATTTTTCCATGACTTTTTGAAGTACTCTTATATCTTTGGAGAGGGTCCTTCACAAAGTCTCTTAGTGCTATTCAACGTGGAATAATAACCCCATTATATCTCTGATAACTGCCCTTATTCCACAAGAAACTGGCACTTAATGTGTCCCTCTGAACTGGGTACACTGTGTTAAGTGCTAGATAAACACAAATGAATAAAACATAAATCCTGACCTTCGAGGCAGTTACAATGTAGCCAAACTAGTCATAACAGAAATTAGACTGAAAAAAGAGATGTAACAAAACTATCACAGAAAGAGTTGAGGGAGATGCTCAGAGGTGATTTCAACATTGGTAGTGAAGTAGAAACAGGGCTCTGACAGGTGCTGAGGAAGAGAAGACCATTCCTAGCTGGTACAGAGACATAAAAGCATCACATATTTGAGAAATGACATTCAACCTAATTTGGCTAAAGTTTAGGGAAGATAAAAATGTGAGTGAGAATGGGAGTAGAACAGAATAATAAAGGAACAACGTGGCTGGAAAATAAAAATAATAAAGTTTGGACTAATTTTTTGAAGTACCTTGAATGTCATGCTAATGCAGGGTTTTATGCAGGCAATGGAAAAGGACTAAGTAATTTAGTTTGGAAATTAATGTGTTAAAATCCATGATTTATAAAGATAATCTTGAAGAATGGTAGAGAACAGTAATTCTCAAACTGTGGTCCCCAGACCAGCAGCATCAGCATCACTTGGGAACTTGATAGAAATGCAAAATCTCCAGCCCCACCTAAATCTACTGAATCAGAACAAGGGTGTGGGGCCTGCCACTCTGGTAACAAGCCTTCTAGGTGCTTCTGACACACACAATGGCTGTGAAGCCCTGGCATAAAACGCGTACAGAGGAGGCTGAAGCTGTGCGCTGAGAGACTAGTGAGGAAGTCATTGACGTATTTTAGGTGAGAGATGCTGAGAACTATTACCAGGGCAGCAAGAGTGAAAAGAACATAAATTTAAAGGACATTATAAAAGAGAAGTGACAAGAGAGAATTCCAAGAGGACTCGAGGTTTGGTATACAGCTATTAGCCAACACAGGATAAGAAGCAGGCGTGGTGGAGAGAATACTGAGCTCAGCTTTAGAAATGTTGACTTTGAGATAGCCTTCAGGATTATGGATTAAAAATGTCCAGGAAAAAAAAGCTGTAACTCAAGACAGATGTTAGAAATGCACATCAAGATGTAGGAGCCATCCATACATAAAGGTAACAGTTAAAAAAGAACAATGTGACTCATGGAGATGGTGTCGGATGAGAAGTCAAGTGGGCACACAGAAGAACTTTCCTGTATTTGAGGAGCTGGGAGAGGAAAAGAGTTAATGAAGAAAGCAAGCACAAAGGGAGTAGAAATAGGAAACCCATAAAAGTGCACAAAATAGAGAGGTGTTTCATTTAAGAGGTAAGAACATCACCCCCTGAAGGAAGATCGAGGAAGATGAAGTGGCAAAAAGGCACAAGTGACTCTTTGAGAGACTGTAGGAGCAGACGTCAGCTTGCAGTGGACCAGGAGTGAATGGGGGTAGGAAGGAAGGTGCTGAGTGTGGACGGCTCTTGCCAGAGTGGCGCTGCCCAAAGTGTGGTATTCAAGATGGCTTTAGGTGGTTCACAGATAAGCAATTCTGCCTTTGTCACTGTGTCATTTGCTCTGATGGTATAAAAGCAATGGAGGGTAAACCTGCTGGCAGCTTAGCACACAAGTCAAAGCAGTGAGCAGAGACACCAAACGGCACTACAGTCAAAGCATTCTTCCCCTCCAGGCACTCGCAGGAAAAACTAATGCGAGTTTCATCTAGAATGTCCTTGATAAAGCAGAAAAACTTAAGTATTGTGTTAAATCCAAACCCTTACATGCACACCTTTCTAATGGTCTGTGTGAGAATTCAAATGAGAAGGAGGAATACCCACATCTGCTGCGGCATAGCAGCTGTCCTGAGAAAAGCACTTGTGTGACTCAGCTGTGAGCCAACATATCTCTTTCACAGGACATCATTTTTATTTGAAGGAACAAATGACATATAAACTACCATTATTCCAATTTGGGTATTTGGCATGCATTTTCTCAAAAATAAACAGTAAGCCTGTCACGTCAAGGAAAACAACTGACAGTATTTGTTGCCAATTATAAATTTGAGCTTTCAAACAAGAATCTACCACTGTGGGTTTGACACACTTACCAATACTTAAAGATGTTTCTGTTGACATCAGTGTTGACATTAATGAATGTGATTTCATGACCTTGTATGATAAAATGTGTCTCCATTTGGAAGATTTGTGTAACTCAGTGAACCACTATTTTTCAAATGACCAATACATGATGTTAAAAAAATCACGCATGGGTACAAGATCACTCAGAGTAAAAGATAACCAATGAATTTTAATGTAACAGAGTACAAAAAGTTCACTGATCTGGCTTCAGATTCCACATTGCAACTAATCTTAAAGAATTTGCCACACACTGTGTTTTGATGTAGTATCAAAGAAGAATATCCAAAGTTATCCAAAAAGACTAAAATACTCCCCCTCTTCCAACTACCTATCTATGTGAAGGCTGGACTTTCTTTTTGTGCTCCAGTCAAAACAACATTTCACAACAGAGATGTGAAAATACAACTGTCTTCTATCAAGTGAGACACTGAAAGATGTGCAAAAATGCAAAACAATTCATGTTTTTTGAATTGGAAAATAGTTATTTTTCATTAAAAATGTTATTTATTTTAACATGTAATAAGTGTATTATTATTTTTAAATAAACTAATAAATACATTTTTAAAAAATAAAGAGATGGGTAGAAGCAAGACCAAATATTAATAGTAATGATAATAATTAACAACTAATCTTAATAAGTACAGGACATTCTTCTAAGCATTTTAAAATTATTAACTCATTTATCTTCATATACACCCTATAAAGGATCAACAATACTTGGAAGAGGGTGCTTTTTTCAGTGCCATTTTACAGATGAGGAGACTAAAGCCCAAAAAAGCTTAAGTCACCCAGAGGCACACAGCTACAAAGTGGAGGATTTAGGTTCAGGCAGTCTGACTGCAGAACCTGTATTCTTAGCCACAACTGTGTTAGAATGAAAGGGAGTTTCATATATTTGAAATGGAAGAAAGGAAAAACTAAATTGTGAAAAACACTTTGTAACAATTTCATACAATGATAAATTTTCAAAAGCTAAAAACTGAGCATAGAGAGAATACAGCTATCATGTTAACATATAAAATATTAAAATATTAAGCATCTATTAAATGTCCAACTGAATAAAGCTTAGGAGATAGAGATGTTCCTTGAGTTACTTACTCTGAAAAATAATCCATAAACTGCTGAGGATTTTCTGAAGCCAGCAATAGCTGTCTCTGATGAGATTCAGACATACAATGACACTTAAAGCCATTCTACAAAAAATGTAAAGGTAGTAGTTAAATTCTGATTTAGGGCATCAAAATGGGCTCTAAATAGAAGTATTTAATTAAACCCTAAAAATCTGCTCTTTGATGATAAATTGTAAAAAATAATCAAATCACTAGCTATAACTACACAATCAGGCTTTTAAAAAATTTTTTATGGAGTTGAGTTTTGCAACTCTGCTAATCAAGGAATAATCCTTGAGATCAAAGAGACAGAAAAATAGTGCTGTAGAAAACAGACATGAATAAGAAACATTACTGGGTACAGTAATGGACGAGTGATTTCATTTTTTTGGACATGACTTAACCAATTCGTATTGAGCACTTACTTCATAGAGAGTGTTATTCAAGTGCTTGGAGGAATAAAATGAAGTAAAATGGGTCATTAGTGAATTTCCACCACAGAAACTATTTTCATTCACTTTCCTCTATTTCAGATTATTATGTAAAATACATTGTTGCATATTACACAAGCCTTGTTAAACCTATTAAATCTGTACTTTCTTAAGATGATTGTAAAAAACATACAGGTTTTGACTTAGTATCTATTTCTTCTACTTAATATTTGAACCTAATTCTTCACTAGTAATAGAAATAAAAAATGTCTCTCTCTGGCATTTCCTGTCTCAGTGAACAGCACTATCTTATACCCAATCACCCAAGCCAGGAAACTGTACAGCATCCTAGATTCCTTCTTCTTTTACAATCATTTTATTACTAAGTCTATTCAGCTTCCTAATAACTCAGATCCAGTCCCGCTGCTCAATCCCATTGCCACTGTCTAGATTACAACAGTAAGTCCTGCTTGGGGTAGTTTCCTCATCATTGGTCACTCACAGACCATCTACAAAATTTCTGCCTCATCTGCGAACTACCTGTAAGATTCATAGTTATTATTTAAAAGGAAAAATTGTATCAGTCTCATAAACAAAAAAAAAGTATCACTTTCAATAAATTAAAAAATAAATCGATAAAATGATAACAAAGTGATGTTATTAAATTCTAGAAACCCAAAGGGGTGGGTCAGGCGGTGGGGGAGGGAAATACCCTGGCTCAAAACTTCCTCCCATCTTCCAATATTGGGAGATAGAAGACAAGGGAGGGAACTTGTAGGGGTCGTCAACTTCCCCCTCGCCCAGGTTGTCCCCCGAGGTAGGAAAGGGCAATACAAAGATCTGAGGGCAAATAGGCCCCGAACCACAAGAGCCTTACTCCGAAAACTGACAATTTTAAAGGAAAGAATTAATCATTTAGTTGTTTCCCATAAGAACTGCATTTCGTGATAACATTTAAGGATAACCAAATAGCTTTAGTTGATGAGTGAAAGCTTGTTTTCACAAAAGAATGGCAGCCAATATGAATGCAGAAAGAATCAGAATAATAACCACTTTGCAACTCCTAACGAAATAACTGTCTGAGGCAAGGTTACTAAAACACATAGGTAAAAGGTTAATGGGAAGCTAGATATATGGGCATGGTTTCAAAGCATTACCCCTCTAGTTACTTGCTCTCACAAGGGGGAAAACATTACTGTCTAATATTACTTTATGGGCTGTAACCTTTAGTCAATCATCTTAGCACTACCAGACATTATGGGCTTCCTTATGTGAGGCAATATGAAGGACAGGAGATCACCTATACTCCTCACCCAAATCTTTAACCTGAACGTAATCAAGACTGTCAATCTAATTTCCGATTGACAGAAACTACAAGAGTTAGAGTAAGAAGGCGAAAGACAACCAAAAGGAAACAATTCCACGTAGTGGGAATGCTAAAGGACAAATGACTGGCCTAGTCTATTCAACAAGTCAATGTTAAGAAACAAAGGGTGGGAGGGAGAGTGGGTTCTATTCCAAATTTAGAATTTAGAGAGAATTAAACTCAGAGAAAATTTAAAGTCCCAATAACCAGAGCACAGGGGATTTTTAGGGCAGTGAAACTATTCTGTAAGATACCAGATGGTGGATAAATGTCATTATACATTTGTCAAAACCCACAGAATGTACAACACCAAGAGTGAACCCTAATATAAACTATGGACTTGGGTTGATACTGATGTGTCAATGTAGGCTCATCTATTGCAATAAATGTCCCACTCTGCTGCAGGATAGTGACAATGGGGTTGGCTGTATACTTAAAAAAAAAAAAAGTCTATCTAAAAAAAGTCCGAATAACCAATCCAATTCATGGCGCTTGACTGAATCTTGATTTGAAAAAACTTCTTGAAAAAACACTTGGGGGGCAACTGAATAAGTGTGAATGTGGTGTGTGTATTAGATTATAAAGAGAATTTTGTTACGTTGAGGACATATATTGTGGTTATGTAGAAAAGTATCTTGATATTTTAGAGATGCATATTTAAGTAGAGGTGAAATATCCTGATTTTTGTCATTTACTTTAAAATATTTCTTAAAAAAGTAAATATGGCAAAATATTTAAAGTGTTAAATCTGAGTGTTATGGACTGCATGTTTGTATCATCCCAAAATTCATATGTTGATACCCTTACCCCAGTGGGACGACATGAGGAGGTGGTGCCTTTGGGAGGTAACTAGGTTTAGATGAGGTCATGAGGGTAGAGTCCACATTACGGGATTAATGCTCTTATAAGAAGAGAAAGAGACTAGAGCTTGCTCTCTCTGCCTTGTGGGGACACAGGGAGAAGGCAGCTGTCTGCAGACCAGAAAGAGGGCCCTCACCAGAATCTGACAATGCCAGCTCCCTGATTTTGGACTTCCCAGACTCCAGAACTGTGAAAAATAAATCAATAAACCACTCAGTCTATGGTATTCTGCTATAGCAGCTCAAGCAGGCTAAGACACTGGGTGGTGAATACAGTATATGGATGTCCATTACACTAGACTCTAGTTTTCTGTGTAAGAATTTCACCCTGACTTAAATAGAAAGAGAAATGAAAGAGAATAACTGTATTAATGTTATTCAATATGAGTCCCACCTAAAATATTTCATCCCTCACTTGCAGAAACACTGGATTATATTATTCCAATTGCTTCAGTGCTCTTTCACTCCTACCCAACCTGATCTCTAGAGACCCGCGCCCTTAGCCCCAGCGTCAGCGTCTTAATCCCGGATTAACAGCGGGGCCCTCCTGGGAGACGCGGCATCCCGGGCCCACTTACCTCGTCCCGGCACTGCTTCTGGCACATCTGGCAATACCACCGCAGCTTCTGAAGCCCCTTGGATTTGATCCTGTTGGCGATGGCCTTGGGGGTAAGAAAATCTGACTTGCCCATCGCGACTACCGTAGCAATCACTTTCTTAGGCCCACAACCGAGCCAACCGGAAGGGGAACTGCACTGGCGGGGGTGGGCGGGACAAATACCTGCTCTGAGAGCCGGAAAAAGGTCGGACCTGGGAAGGCCCGGCCCCAACGCTCGCGAGACTTCCCTCGGTTTGGCGCGAACAAGCGAAGTAGGTGGGGCGCGTTGGGAAGCTTCTACGCATGTGCGATGAGGGCTGTCTGACCGACCTTCAGCAGAGCTGGGGCCACCATGTTCTCTCGGGCGGGCGTTGCTGGGCTCTCTGCCTGGGCCTTGCAGCCACAATGGTAGGGAAGTTTGCGGGAGAGTCGGGAGGATTGCGAGGGATGGAAGAGCTCGGTCAGATGGGGTGGAGGACGGGTGGGGGCGTCCGGACGGACGCGGGGTCGCAGGGTCGGGGTAGGCCCCCTCTGCCGGGCAGAGGCCCCTGGCGGCTGGGGCTGCAGGAAGCGGCCCCGAAGTGGAGGGGCGCGAAGAGGCCGGAGCCGGGGCACACGGAGCAAGGTCACGCCACGTCCCCTGAGGCTGGAGGGGTCATATGGGGCCTCAGGACTGAGACTAAGCCGAATTACTGTCGGGGTGGTCTTGAATTCATTCGTCCAATAAATACTTGCTGAGCTGCTGCTGCGAGCCAGGCACCCACTCTCGGGGAGTCTTTACAAGGCCCGCAAGGTGACGGGGGGCCTAAGGAAAAGCCTAGGGGAAGGTTACGTCGTGCTGTGTCCTTGACGCCTTTTGAAACCCTCTAGTGCTGGGCAGAGTGATACACTTTAAGATGTGATCGATTCGGTGAGCACGTTCATCAAGCACCTGTGTGTAGCAGGCGCTTTGCTGGGTGCTGAAGACACGGAGGAGAACAAAATAAGTGCCCTCGTGGACTCATGGTCGGTCGTCTCGGTGCAGAAGGGACCTGAAAGGTCTGTTGGAGGGGAAGGGAAAGACACCTAGCACTATCCTGATACCAATATGCTGAAACAGTAACCTGCAAGGTCATGAAATTGTCCCAACGCTCTGAGGAGGAGGAGATAGGTGTGCTTTAAGTGGCATTTGTTAACTGCCATGCAGGTGAAGGGTGCTACAAGTTTAGAGGATTTTAAACATTAGTTCGGGGGACGGGAGAGGATGTATATTAGAAGGCCTACGAATAGTGAGATAAAAGATGGTTTGTATAATAGGATGAAATGTTTCGAAGCTGGACAGTCTGGCGGAATTTCAGACAGTGCAAATGGGGGGTTGTATGCTGAGTCGTAGCAATTCTCTGGTTTTACAGTATGGGGGATTTCTAAGGAGCTGCAGCACCAAACTAGGTTTTTGTAGCCTAATTTACTTTAAGGGACAATAAAGTAATTAATTGAAATAGAGACGTTTTTCATTAAGCAAAGAATCTATAGCAGAGATTATCAGAATAATGAGATGATTAAATCTGATGTGAATTACCTACATAAAATTTTTGGTGGATTGGGCGTGGAAGTCAGATTTTTTTAACTAATATTGAAAAAGGATATTCGTGGGAATTAAGAAGTCACTGTAGTGATAGTTGTGTAGATTGTCCTATTTGTTAACCACTCAGCAGACGTTTACTGAATGCCTGCCCTGCACCAGTTGTCGCTATGGTAAGTGCTAACATGTGGTGGCAAGCAAATAGATAGGGTCTCAGTGAGCTACCTGGGACAGTCCTGGTGTGCAGTGGCATTCAGCAGATGTCAGCTCTCCTTCCACCCTTCCCATCTTGTGCATAAATGTTATCTGTCAGTATTTTTAGAACCTTAAATAGTATCCAAGTTGATCTTTAAAAAATGGAAAGTTTCTGAAACAAAGACAAATATTTTACATAAAATCTTAGGGATAACTTTTTAAAAAACACCTGTAAGATCATTTAAAGATCTTTTAATAAAGGATCATTTAAAATAAGAGCTCTCAGTCTGAAACAACTACTCCTAGGAGCCTAAATTGGAACCTCAGTTTGCAAGTAAAGGTCGTAGTGCTGACTCTAATCCCTTTGGAATGTTGGTTTTAAATCGGGGGTTATGGATATTCATCAAACATCGGTGTTCCACTATGGAAAGCATATTCTGTCCTCTTCCTTTTCATATATTCCATGACTCTTGGTGCCTAATGTCTTTCCCACCTCTTCTGCCCTTTCTCTTCCCATTAATTGTAATTGCCTTTTGAATTCAGAAACTAAAACCATCTTAATGTTTCACACTCCACAGAATTCATTTGGGAGATAAATAGCTTTCACAGAACGGTAAAGAGACATCTCCTCAGTTCTGATCATTCAAGCCTTCTAAAAGTTGCAGTTTGTTATTTATAGTTTTTATTTTCATATGTATGAAAGAAGTTAGCATACTAATGTAAACTAAACATTAGGCTTAATTAAAATCATGGTGAAGTTACCAATAGTTGATTAGTATATCAGCAAAATATCCTAACGTTTTGGAAATTAAAACTTTTTTTTTTTTTAAGTAGCATGTAAGACAATGGAAAGAAGAAATTTGTGAAGAAGAGTCCCTGATTTTTACTGTCTTCAAGTTTGAGGAAATACATTTCTATTTCCTTAGTACTCAGCATTCCCTAAAATGGAACTGTTTTATAACAGGATATCAATGATCATAAATTAAAATATTTACACTGGTCGGAAGAGAGATGGTATTTCAGTAGAGAAAAGGCAGTTTGTCATCTGAGACCATGAGAGCAGATATTTACTGGAAAATGTAAAATTTGTGAGGCAGCTGAGTGTTGGTATGAGATGGACTCTGGAGCCAAAAGGCTGGGATTTGAATCCTGAATCTGCCACTCACCTGGCTGTGTGGCCGCAGGTTCCTCATGTGTTAAATGGAGGTAATAATAGTACACAATTCATTGGGTTAGTGTGAGGATTAAATTAGTATTTGTGAAGAACACAGGACAGTGGGAGAAATGCTGGTGTGGATCCAAATATATCAATTTAAAAATGAAAACTAGTTTGTAAATACAGTTTTTGCGTAAACTATAATGTAAGAAGGTTTACTGGCCTTGCCAAAGGAGGAAAAGAAAATGCAGTGATGGATGGAGGCAGCAGAAGTGTGAGGGAGTCATTTTTTGTTGGAGAGGCAGGTGATAGATTTTTACGCAGGCATTCAACATCAGAATTTAAAGTATTTCCTAATTTTCTTTTTGTTGAGAATTAGCTGATGCTGCTGCTTTCTTAGTTTTTACATTATAAAGCATTATATACTCCTTAAAAATATCTCAAACTTTAATTTCTTTGAATGATGAATCATGCCTGTCTCCCTGCCCCACTGTCTTGTCAGCTATTCTAACAATGTTGTATGATCACAGCAGATCATGGTAATCCAATTGGTTTTATTCTCCGTAGATCCATTCTTACAACCAAACCTAATATTTTCCATATAGTCTCCTTCCGCTTTTCCTATTTCCTTTATTTTTCTTTCTCTATGGCTGAGTAATACCAGTATTAAGCCAGATAAGTCAAGAGATTTTTTTAAATAAATTTTGATTATGACCTTCCAGACTTACTTGATGCACGTAAACACATAATCACAAAAATTAGATCATATAACATGCATCATTTCATTACCTGCATTTTTTAAAGTTAATTATAGACTATAAATTATTAATTATACTTTATTTTTAGTACACTTTTAGATTTATAAAATATTGAACATTTAGTACAGAGAGTTCCATATGCCTGTCCACCACCTATTATTAACATCTTACACTAAGGTGGTATATGTGCTACAATTAATGAACCAGTATTGTTGCCTTATTATTAGCTATACTCCATAGTTTCATTAAAGTTCATTCTTTTTCTATCCAGTTCTATGGGTTTTGACAAGTGCATAATGACATATATCCACCATTACAATATAGAGTATCATACAGAGTAGTTTCACTGCCCTAAAATTCTTCCTCCACTCTCTCCAAAACCCTGGTAACTGCTTATCTCTTTACTGTTGCTATAATCTTGTCTTTTCTGGCATATCATTTAGTTAGAATCATATATAGCCTTTTTCAGACTGCTTCCTTTCACTTTGCAAATGCATTTATGGTTTGTCCATGTCTTTTTGTAGCTTGATAGCTCATTTATTTTTATTGCTGAATAATACTCCATTGTGTGGATATATGAGAGGTAGGTATTTGTTGACATATTGAAGGACATCTTTGTTGCTTCCAGTTTTTGGAGATCATGAATAAAACTGCCATAAACACTGTGTGCAGGTTTTATATGGACCTAAGTTATCAGCTCAATTGGGTAAATATATAGGAGCATGATTGCTGGATCATATATTAAGACTATGTTTAGCTTTGTAAGAAACTTTCAAACCATCTTCCAAAGTGGCTGTACTATGTTACTTTCCCACCAGCAGTCAAGGAGTGTTCCTGTTGCTCCATATCCTTATCACCATTTGGTGGTGTCAGTTTTTTGGATTTTATACAATCTTGTAGTATTTCATTATTTTAATTTGTGGTTCCCTAATAACATGATACTGAGCATGTTATATGCTTATTTGCTATCTGTATATCCTCTTTGGTGAGGTGTCCAGATCTTTTGCTCATTTTTTATTTGGGTGATTTGTTTTCTTATCGTCTATTTAAGAGTTGT
Organism: Galeopterus variegatus; assembly: GCF_000696425.1. Taxonomy (NCBI): domain Eukaryota; kingdom Metazoa; phylum Chordata; class Mammalia; order Dermoptera; family Cynocephalidae; genus Galeopterus; species Galeopterus variegatus. The sequence continues at coordinate 48,369 of NW_007729515.1, read as the reverse complement.
ACATTTTGCATACAAGTCCTTTATCAGAGATGTGTTCTGCAAATATTTTCTCACAGTCTGGCTTGTCTTTTCATCCTCTTAACAGTGTTTTTCACAGAGCAGAAGTTTTTAATTTCCGGGAAGTCTAACATCAATTTTTTTCTGTCATAGATCATGCTTCTGGTGTTGTAGCTAAAACTCATTGCCAAACCCAAGGCACCTAGATTTTCTCCTGTGGAATAGTTTTGTGTTTTACATGTAGGTCTATGATCCATTTTGAGTTAATTTTTGTGAAAGGTGTAGGGTCATTGTCTAGATTAATATTTTTGAATGTGGATGTCCAGTTGTTCCAGCACCATTTGTTGAAAAGAGTATTCTTTCTCCATTGAATTGTCCTTTGCTCCTTTGTCAAAAATTAGTTGACTATTAGTGTGGGTCTTTTTCTGGGCTGTCTATTCTGTTCTATTGTTCCTTCTTGTCCATTCTTTCACAGTACCATGCTGTCTTAATTACTATAACTTTACACAAGAGCTGTGTTGTTATCTGAAATGCTTGGGACCAGCAGTATTTCAAATTTTGGATTTTTTCAGATTTGGGGATATTTGTAGATACTTAACTGGTTGAGCATTCTTAACCCGAAAATATGAAATCCAAAATGCCCCAAAGAGCATTTGCCCTTGAGTATCGTGTAAGCACTCAAAAAGTTTCAGATTTTGGAGCATTTCAAATTTTCAGATTGGGGGTGCTCAACCTGTAGTAAGTCTTGAAGTCAGGTAGTGTCAGTCCTCTGACTTTGTTCTTCTTCAGTACTGTGTGGCTATTCTGGGTCTTTTGCCTTTTCATATAAATTAAAATCATTGATATTCACAAAGTAACTTGCTGAGATTTGGATTGGAATTGTGTTGAATCTATAGATCAAGTTGGGAAGGATTGACATCTTAGCAATGAATATGGAATCCCCATTTATTTGGATCTTTGATTTCTTTCATCAGAGTTTTGTAGTTTTCCTCATATATATCTTGTATCCATACTAAGTCTTTGTTTTAGCATTTTTTTAAATTGTAAAATACACATAAAATTTACCATTTTAAACAATTATAAGTGTAAATGTCTATGGGCTTTTTTAAACTTTAAACTCCAATTGTTCGTAGCTGTTATATAGGAAAGCAGTTAACTTTTATATACATTAACTTTATATCCTGCCACCTTTCTATAATTGCTTATTGGTTCTAGGAGTTTTTTTAATGATTATTTAGGATTTTTTTATGTAGTCAGTCATGTCATCTATGAACAAAGACAGTTTTACTTCTTCCTTTCCAATCTATATACCTTTTACTCCTTTTCTTGACTTACTGCACTACTTAAGACTTCCAGTATGATGCTGAATAAGAGTGGTCATTGGTGACATCCTTGTCTTGTTCCCAATTGACTTAGTCCCTTTTCTTTTGCTGTAACTGAATACCTGGGACTGGGTAATTTATAAAGAAAAGAAATTTATTTCTCACAGTTCTGGAGGATGGGAAGTCCAAGGACAAAGGGCTCTATCTGGTAAGGATCTTCTTGCTGGTGGGGACTCTGAAGAGTTCCAAGGTGGCATGGGGCAAGAGGGAGAGCCAAACTGGCTGTTGTAATAGACCCACTATTAACGATAACTAACACTGCCCTGTAATAACCCATTGGTCCATGAATGGATTAATACTCAATCACCGCTTAAAGGCCCCACCTCTTAACACTGTTACCTTGGGGATTAAGCTTCAACATGAGTTTTGGAGGGGACAAACACTGAAGCCATAGCACTGATCTTAGGGAGAGAGCTTCTGGTTTCTCAGCATAGGTTTTATTGGTGGATGTTGTTTATCAGGTTGAGGAAGTTCTCTTCTATTCCTAATTTGCTGAGAGACTTTATCGTGAATGAGTGTTAGATTTTGTCAGATGCTTTTTCTGCATCTATTGATTGTATAATTTCTCTTCTTTAGCTTGTTGATGTGATTGTATTATTTGATTTTTTGAATATTGTACCAGTTTTGCATGCCCAGAATAAATCCCACTTGGTTGTGGTGTGTAATTCTTTTTTTGATTTGCTAGTACATTTTTGAAGATTTTTGCATCTACTTTTCATTTCTTATAATGTCTTTATCAGGTTTTGGTATTGGGTTAATGCTGGCTTCATAGCATTAGAAAGTGTTCCTTTTTCTTCTAATTCTACTCGCCCCCGCCCCTTTGTTTTCCCTGTATCGATTACCATTTCTACTGATAATTTTCAAATCTGTATCTCAACTCTCAAAACCTCTCTTGATTCCCAGGCCTGTTGGACATTTTCATCTAGCCCCCTGGACTTTTGAACTATATTGTACTCAAAATTTATTATCTCCAAGGAACTCATCCCCACCTAGTTTTTCTATCTTGATTATGACAGCACCATCCTCTTAGGTCATTAAATTAGAAACCTTCGGTTATTCTTACTGTTCTTTCCAAGGAGAATTTGGTATCAAATCAAGTGTCCTGTTGATTTGCTGGCACCTTATTCCAGGTTTTGTGGTGTTTTGTCCAGAAGCTGCAGCAGCCATGTCAGCAAGTCTTCAGTGTTCATCAACAGTCCAGCATCATGTTGTGCTTGTCTCTGCCACCTGAGATACTTTACTGAAAAACCAAACTGATTGTGGGCTTATAAACATTCATTTCCCTACCACCTACAAAATAATATGTAAACTGATTTATGTTTCAGTATTTTAACATATTAAGTATTGAGAGCAATATTCAAGCCCAACCCATGTGTCCAGCACATTCATTTCCCTACCACCTACAAAATAATATGTAAACTGATTTATGTTTCAGTATTTTAATATATTAAGTATTGAGAGCAATATTCAAGCCCAACCCATGTCTCCAGGTTCCCCTTTACCATTTCTCACTGTCCCCTGAACATGACATCCTCTTTCAAAACTGTATCCCATTGCCAGGAGGGCCTTCCTTTGTACAAAAATTTACTGATTCTTCAATTCTCCTGTGTAGCTTTGCCTGCCAACACAGGTACTTTGTATGAATTCAAAGGCCAAAAGATAATATTTCATAGTATGTTTTCTTCCCCATTAAGATTTCATTTGTCTAACCATTTTGTCTTTTGTGCATTAGCACATTAATTTTAAAGTCTAGATTTAATTAAATTTTTTGTAAATCTAAGTTTTCATGAATTTTGATTATGAGATAATAAAATGTTTCTTGTGGTCAGAAACCATGTCCTATTCACAGTGCCTGGAATATAGAAGCAGCTTAGTAAATGTTTATCAAATTGAATTGAAAAAGTTAAGAATCAGTTTAAATCGACTGTACTTTCACACATGTGGTCATGTTAGACTATATAATGGACTGTTATTTAAAGATTGCTGTGAACTTAGGAAGTCAAGGGTTGCTCTTTAGAGGTGGCTGACCTTGATTTTAAGTATAGTTGGACACCCTAGAAAGGGGAAGGACTTTTCTGTCATGTAAACAATATAGGCAAAGTTATAGACGTGGGAACAGAGCAGATGTGAATGCCATTGTGACTTCAGCAGGAGGTTTGTGTCAGTTAGGTCAAATAAGACAAGGCCTTTGATACAGGGTTTGGTATCAGTGTTAAGGAATTTTAATGTATAAATGTTTACTCATACACATTTAGAGGCCTGTATTTGATAGATTGTTTCTTTATCCGGTATTTTTTAAATAAATATATTAACTCTGAAAGTTTTTCTTGTATAATGGGGCTATTTTACATAAAACTGAAATACTTTTAAAACCTTTATTCTCAGGATCCAAGTTCGAAATATGGCAACTTTGAAAGATAGTAAGTATGTTGTTTGTCTTAATATGTGAATTAAGAAAAAACAAATTTTGACAAATAAAAATACTTCTTAATGTATACTGCTTTAGCTCTTTGTATATTTGATCAAAATTGACAAAATGAGTCTATATTGTATGTGTGGGACATTAGACTTGTTTTACAAAGGACTGGTATGAGGTGACGTGAGAAAGTTTTGCTCTGATTCTATTGTCTGTAGTATGGTAACTAGAAAAAACTATACTATTTGTGTGCATGTGTGTGTGTATGTATAGTTATGGAATATGTGTTTAAAGTTATTTTCAGTGCCATTGTGTGTGTATGTATAGTTATGGAATATGTGTTTAAAGTTATTTTCAGTGCCATTTAATGTTTTCAGTGGATAATATACTGTTCTCATGTGTTGCCTTTTGCTTGTCCTAAGTAGCAGCTAATCCTGCCCTTCTTTTATTAGTATGAATTCTAACACTAAGACTTGTTTAGCATTGCTGTTTATGGTCTAAGTGCTTATTATTTCACCTTACTTTAGAAAAATATCTCATAAATTCACAAATGAAATTGTACTGTAACTCCCTGTGTCTTAACACAGCACTTTTATTTATCAGTTACCAGGCGACTAAAGTCAATCAAAAATATCCAGAAAATTACCAAGTCTATGAAAATGGTAGCAGCAGCAAAATATGCCCGAGCTGAGAGGGACCTGAAACCGGCTCGAGTGTATGGAATAGGATCTTTGGGTAAGAGAAGAGTGTAACTCACAAATTAGAAAGAACTATTTAATGTGCGGATTACTGATGACTCCTGTGCAGTGCCTACCGTGGTGCAAGGCCTATTCTGAGTCCTTCACATGTACTCATTTTTTTATGTTCATTCACTTTATTTTTTTATTTTTTATTTTCCTTGGGTGGTTGGCCAGTATGGCACATTTGCTGTACATGTACTCATAGCAACCCTGCAAGGGTAGTCCCTGCTTTACAGATGAAGTTAAGTAACTTGCCCAAGATCACATATAAAGGAACAAGAAGACCTCTGTTTGAACCTGTGTGGTTTGGCATCAAAGCCTGCATACTTATTAACCACCATATTAACTCTAAAAATATGAAATTTTTCTTGGTTTATTAAATATGCCATCAAAAGAACTTGGAAATAGGGCCGGCCCGTGGCTCACTCGGGAGAGTGCGGTGCTGATAACACCAAGGCCCCGGGTTCAGATCCCATATAGGGATGGCCAGTTCGCTCACTGGCTGAGCATGGTGCTGACAACACCAAGTCAAGGGTTAAGATCCCCTTACTGGTCATCTTTTAAAAAAAAAAAAAAGTGCAAACAGTGCATTAGATGCAGATGCGTGATTTCATCCTGTTACCTTGTGATGTGATATTTTAGGACTTCGGGGTGGGGAGGTGATGCCCTACACTGCACAGTTGCCTGAGTGGTCATGGGTATGACTCGTGATGGTGTTTTGAAAATATGAATGATGTGGAAGCAGGAAAAACAACTAAAACCCATCATTTTAAAGATACTTTATCATTATTCTTATCCTTTCAAATACATGAAGATATTTTTCCTTTACAATATTATGTAATCCATTCTTAATTAGTCTTTTTAATAGAGAAGAGCAGTGACATGGTAGTTTTAAAAAAAGAATTTATGTTTGTTTTTAGATGCTTTTATACTTATTTGATTATGAACTTGTCTTGGAAAGAAGCAAAATAGTGAAGCGCTGGCCATTTTAACCTGTAATTACATTCTCTCTCTTAGTCTTCCATTATCACTCTGTCCCATACTGAATTAAGGCCACCTAAAAGAATTTTTAACTTACAGGAAATTTATGCAGATTTGAAAGTAAAGAACTTCATGCAATAGGCCCCCATTTATCTATCACTCAACCTTAATAATCTCAACTCAAGGCAATTCAGATTTTAAGTTGCGGGCTCATATCTTCCCAGAGGAATATTTTTGCGTTAAGTACTTCAGTCACTGCTGCTGGGTCTCTTGTGGCCTCCCATACAATTTCCTTGCTTCAGCTCTTGCCCCACAGTCTTCTCTCCACCCTGCATCCAGAATGATCCCGCACCGCGCTCAGCCAGTGAGCGGGAACCGGTCTCCACATGGGATCTGAACCCTCGGCGGGAGCGCCACCGCGCTCCCAAGCGGCGCACTCACCAGTGTGCCACCAGGCCAGCCCTGGAATGATACTTTTTAAGTCATGAATCAGATCATGCTACTCTCTGTCCCAAACTTCTTTCCAATTAGAATAAAATTGTTGCTGTGGCCTCCGAGACTTTATATGACTCTCTTCCTGACCGCCACACCTTCCCTTCCATGCTGCTGCTGTTTCTCCTCTGTTCAGAATGCTACTGACCCTCACTGCGTTCAAGTTGCCACTCAAATCCACCTCCTCCAGAGGCCTTCTCAAACCACGTTGTCCCAAGTGACATCTCCTTTCGTCATTTCATGTACTTGGATTATGCCTCCTTGTTTTTTCTTTCTCATACATGTCATTACCTGATACATTGTGTCCTTGTTTACTTGTTTTATTATTCAACTCCCCCACTGGAGTATAAGCTTCATTCTAGTATCCCCAGCACTGAGAACAATGCCCGACTCCCAGTAGGTGCTCAGTAAATGTACAAGTGAATGAGGACTAAAGATGGACCTTAGCAGCAACAGAATACGTGAATGGAATGTTTAAATGTCAGCATAGGTGGCTTATTTCCAAATTGAAGATAATATATCTGTGTGTTATCTGTGTATTATCATATTTCTATTATAATATATCTACGTATTGGATTTAGAACTGCCTTGTGCAATAATTTTCTTGTGCTCTTTCATAACTGTTTAAACGTACACTTATACTGCTAAAGAAAATTTTATGTGGGGAAATTATAGAGCAGTAGGCCTCAGTTGAAAGGCTCCTTGCTTTAAAAGTGCCGTATTGAGGGCCGGCCCGGTGGCGCACTGCTACAGTGCGCCGCTTGGGAGCGCAGTGGCGCTCCCGCCGAGGGTTCGGATCCCACGTACAGACCGGTTCCCGCTCACTGGCTGAGCGAGGTGTGGGAGCAACGCCAAGGGTTGCGATCGCGTTGCCGGTCCCGGTCCGGTACGGGTGCGACACTGAGGGTTGCGATCCGTTGCCGGACACAAAAAAAAGACAAAAAAAAAAAAAAAAAGTGCCGTATTGAGGGCCGGCCCGGTGGCGCACTGCTACAGTGCGCCGCTTGGGAGCGCAGTGGCGCTCCCGCCGAGGGTTCGGATCCCACGTACAGACCGGTTCCCGCTCACTGGCTGAGCGAGGTGTGGGAGCAACGCCAAGGGTTGCGATCGCGTTGCCGGTCCCGGTCCGGTACGGGTGCGACACTGAGGGTTGCGATCCGTTGCCGGACACAAAAAAAAGACAAAAAAAAAAAAAAAAAAAAAAAAAAAAAAAGTGCCGTATTGAGTTTCACCTAACAGAGTTGATAGGTCAGGTTTAGCTGTCCTTGTCAGGCCCAGGTATTTGCTCTCATGAGTCACAGTCTCTGCCTAGCAGAAACGAAGCACATAGTTCATGGCTCAGTAATAGTTGGTTAACTCTAAAGTCTAGCCAAGAGTAGGACTAATCAGTTTATATAGGACTATATCTTATTCATATTTACATCTCTGGATATCTAACATATGTAGAATGTATGGTATAGTGGGGACTTAATAGTGCATCTCTACATAGTCTGCTAAATACTAGATTTCCTCACTAAGTTACTCAGTCTAAAACTATGGCCGGTCAACTTTGGGAAAGAAAAGAGTTCTTTAAAAAAATCACTCTCCCCCTTATTTATATGAAAAAGGGAAAGTCATTTCACTATCTACCTTTCTTGCTGATATGAATAAGTATAATATATTTGTTCCCCCCAAAAGGTATATAATCATGAAAATAGTCATTTAATAAAGAAGAAACTGGCTTGGATATCCAATTAGAGTATTTGTAGAGTATTTAATCCAATAATAAAAATATATCAAGGCTGCCAATCAGCTTCTAAGCCCCTTAAACTAAAAAGGTACTAACTGCAAAGTATCTATTAATATAGATAATATCTATATTAATAAATAATATCTATTAAATGGCTAATCATTTTAAATATTAAAAATCTTAAAGCAGGCATTTTATGCTATACAGCGTAAAATATGAAAAGAGACATAAAAGAAGTATTCTCCCATTCCCCAGAACTTAAGAGTTGAGTATTTACTTCTCTCTGCTTTTTTGTGTGGAGTACTCAGTATTGGAATTTGAGAATCCACTGCCCTATACTGGAAAAGGAAGTAGCTGGAATTGGTTGAAATGGGTGAATGTGGCAGTTGTGGAGATGAGCCTTGCAACTGAGGGTGGTGTAACTGTTGGAATCTACCCTGCGTTGGACCAGGTCATGCTTTGCAAGGCTGCTTCTAGTCGGTGACCAAGCATAGGCAGGAGACCAAGGCAGGCCTGTTCTTGGGTGACTTGGGCTCCCTGACAGCCTTGCTGAACTTTTCTTAAACTGACGGTGGTCTAGGAAGCCACTGCCCGGCCTTTCTTGCTCTCTTTCCCACGAGACAGGCTTGCATCATGCTGTGATGGTGCTGTCGGCTTCTTTGACTTCCTTCCTGTTCTCTTTCAGAAGCACTTTACCTATTAAAACCCGTGCACTTTTGATCCCCTTGAATCTCCTCTGGGCCTCTGCTTCTTGCAAGACCAGACCAACAAAGTGAAGTTGGTAGAGTAATGCCAAAAATAAAGTGGCATTCATTATTTTAACATCAACAGTTTTTTTAAGGTAAATTGGCCATTAATGGACCCTTAGGAATCTTTGTTATATAGAGATTTAAGCTTTTATGGTTGTCAGCCTGGTTGTATATACATGTACATAGGTACTTTATATTATACTAGTCAAGTGCCTCCTAAATTTAAATGCATATTTTGAAAACAGCCAGCTCTTTTGTAAAGGGATTATTGCTATATTTAGTGTGAATTGCATATAAAAAGTTCTTGCTTTTGTTTTTAAGCTCTGTATGAAAAAGCTGATATTAAGGCACCTGAAGACAAGAAGAAACACCTCCTTATTGGTGTGTCCTCAGATCGAGGACTTTGTGGTGCTATTCATTCCTCTGTTGCTAAACAGATGAAAAATGAGGTGGCTACGCTCACAGCAGCTGGAAAAGAAGTTATGCTTGTTGGAATTGGTGATAAAATCAGGGGCATACTTTACAGGTAATTTAAATATAGTTTATGTTCAAAGGGGTACAAGTATAAACAAATGGAAGTTTCTTTGATAGTTCATTTAAGCAAGGTATCTTTTTTGGTTACTTTTTTTGGTATACTCACAGAAAGGTTTTTGTTTTGTTTTTATTTTTTTTCAGGATATATTGGGATATATATATTTCCCCTGTTTTCTACTTTTCTATTGCTTCTCCTCATCCTAACCATAAATTGAATATTTTGGGAATATCAAAAGCTATTGGCATTAAGCCTGATGGGCAATCTGAGGAGCTGTCACAGCCTGGATATGTTAGAAATAAATAATAGTTCACTAGGAGTGGAAGGAGAGAAATTAAGGCAAAGAGAATATAAAACAAGACAGGCCTAATTTTTAGTCCTTAGTTCTTTGCAGGTGCTAAAGGGTGATAATCACGATAATGTGTGGAGAAACTTAACTTAGGGAACCACCAGCACCATCCATACCCCTCTGGAAACCCTTGATCCACGGTGATAATGTTTTTTCTTGGTTGCCTGTGTTCTTTCTGCAGAAATATTCCATTAAATGATTTTATGTGATTTCTTGGTTTTCTTGTAGGACTCATTCTGACCATTTCCTGGTGACATTCAAAGAAGTGGGAAGAAAGCCCCCTACTTTTGGAGATGCATCAGTCATTGCCCTTGAATTATTAAATTCTGGATACGAATTTGATGAAGGCTCTATCATCTTTAATCAGTTCAGGCAAGAAAAATTTAGAAGTCAGGCTTTTTTATGTTCATATTTTTTGCTCATTTTAAAATAACTAAATGTCTACTTTACAGATTGAAAATTGTTTTGAGATTTACATTTGGTTTTGTCATTTCTAGGTCTGTCATCTCCTATAAAACAGAAGAAAAGCCCATCTTTTCCCTTAATACTATTGCAAGTGCTGGTAAGTAGTTTTTATGTAACAAGTATTTTTGTGTGTAGAATGGAGAGACTTGTACACAAAGGAAGATTGTGTTTGTCAGGACATCCTGTTACAACTGTAGCAGAATGACGTGAGGCTGTTTCTAGGAAGCACCGTCTATTAGTGACTTCCGTGATACCTTAATCCAATTATTTGATGACTCACTCCATTCATTCATTAATTAAACAAATAAATATCTATTGAGGGCCATCACTAGATTTTCTGCCCTCAAGGACTGAAGAGCCTCGCTAGAAACTGGCTTTGCATTCTATGTGTGGGAACTCTACCTAACTACAATACAATCAGAAGCTCTAGAATAGAGATTTGAACAGTGTTTATAAGTAATTTAATTAACATTGGCCCACTCAATTCTCTTGTTTTATTGTTTGAATAATAGTTGTCATTGCTCAGTGAAGCATCTTTGAAATAATATTCTGGAACTGATTTTATTTTTCTAAGCCTTTTCCCCTTGTACGTACTGTATTTCATCTATTCTGAGGTGTGCATGTTTTTACTTTTTAAAATCTCTAAAATTGGGATGCCTCTACCAGCCAGTGGAATGCCACTTTTAATTGGCTGCTTTTTCTTTCTTATACATCTTAAATTTTCTTTCAATAACATCTTAAATTTGATGAAATGTAGTAGTACTATTTCAACATTTTATGCTGATGAATTTTGAAATGTGCTGCTAAATTTTTAGAACATTAAAACTAAAATTCATATAGCTTTTAGTTCTCCTGATCTTTAATATGCTTAGAAAGGTTTTCTCTTTCTCATTTTCCAGATTGACACATTCATATTTCTCCAGGAATCAAATGGCTAAATTGGAGTTATTCTATTACACTATACTGGTTTCAATTCTTTCATTAATTTTTTTATTGAAAAAAACATTTATTAAATGCCTGCTGGCTTTGTGACAGGCACTCTGCTAGATGCTATTCAAGGGACTTCATAACCATGAAATTTAGTAAAGTTATTCTAAATGTCAGCATTTTTTGTTGTTGTTATTCTTTTTTGGCTGCTGGCTGGTTCGAGGATCCGAACCCTTGACCTTGTTATAGCACAATGCTCTAACCTACCAGTCCAGTTTCTTAATTTTTAAGATAAGACTCTGAAGCAGAATATCAAATGCTTTGTTTATACATATTTTGCTGAAAATATTCTATTATCTATAGCATAGAAATGGATGAAACCATTGGAACAGATTCATGTAACTTAAAATGACTTCTGTGTAATTATAAAGGAATTTCGTCCTAATAAGCTGTTTTTGGTGAAATCATTCTTTGCTCTGTATAACTTTAAATAAATTCATCACTTGTTTTAACAGAAAGCATGAGTATCTATGATGATATTGATGCTGATGTGCTACAAAATTACCAAGAATACAATCTGGCCAATATCCTCTACTACACTCTGAAGGAGTCTACCACCAGTGAGCAGAGTGCTAGGATGACAGCTATGGACAACGCCAGCAAGAACGCTTGTAAGCACTTGCTGGGGACGGTGCCAGTGAGAACGTGCATGAGCACATGCTAGGAACAGTGCCAGCAAAGGCACGTGTGAGCACACACTAGGGACAGTGCCAGCGAGGGCGCGTGTGAGCACATGCTAGGGACAGTGCCAGCAAGGGCACACAAGAGCATATGGTACATCATTGCTGAGAGCAGTCTGTTGCCCATAGTAGCATAGAAACGTTAACATAATGTTCTCTGCCTTATAGGTAAGAATATCTTAACTTGCAAGGCAGTAGGTTTGGTGACATAAAAGGTAGTAGGTTTGAAGCTCTAAAAATATCTTCATAAACTTTTGATAGGCCAATTTTGGTACCCAAAAAGAAATAGAAAGTCTTATTTTTAAATTAAGCAATAGAAGTTAGTTAGCAAGTTATTCTTTTCTAGTTTTAGATTTTGTTGTTCAATCTTTTTTGTTTGTAGCTGAGATGATTGACAAATTGACTTTGACGTTCAACCGCACCCGCCAAGCTGTCATCACAAAAGAGTTGATTGAAATTATCTCTGGTGCTGCAGCTCTGTAAGTAATTGTTGATTGTTGCCCTCAAAGAGTTTTTTCTTAGCTCTCCATGTCTGCTGGTTTAACCTTTGACTGCTTAAAAGTCTTCTGTTTTGTCTGTTAAAATTGAAATGATCCACTGTTGAATCCTGTATCCTTATTCTTAGGATATAAACATTTGGTGAAAATGAGATCTTTCTGGTTTATTCTGTTTGTTTCAGCTGAACTATTCTGGCTTATTTTCTTCTGTTGAGAGATTGGAATATTGCTAGCTTTCACTTTTCCAAAAGCATTTGGAATAAGGATGTGGTAATTCAGTATTATTTATAAAACCTGTCTTTTGAATTTAAAGAATTACAAGCCAAGCTTACTGAGTTAATAGGATTGGTTTCAGGTTTGGTTTTACATGAATCTGTAAACCATTAAATGGTGGTAGAGTCCAGGAATTTTTTAATTATTAAGTATTCTACATCAGTACCATTAAATAGTATACTGCTTTCCTTAAGAAAATTTCTTAGTTGACAAAATATTTTAGTGTTTGTGAAACAAAGGTTAACATCATGGGAATTTTATTCAAAACATTAAGTTGAACACCCACTATGTGCAAAGTATAATGCCAAGTTAAGGATGTGATTCTCAGATGAAAGATAAAATGTGTGGTGAGTTATCTTTGACTTGTTTCTTCTTACTTCTAACTAATTTGTTACCAAGTTGACTAAGTTTTACCTTCTAAATTTCTCTTGAATTCGTCCCCTTTTTTATGCCCACTTTATGCACATCCTTGTCATTTCTCTCCTGAATTAAAAAAGATGTTTGCCTCCTAAAAAAGAAGTGCCTCCTAAGTAGCCAGACCTTGTGCTAGACGTGAAGGATGCGGCGGTAACAGCATTTGCCCTCAGGGAGCTCCTAGTCTTAAAAGGGAAGACAGACATTAAGTGAGAAATTACAGGAGGCTGGCCGGTTTGCTCACCCAGTAAAGTGTGCTTATAACACCAAGGCTGAGGGTTCAGATCCCCATACTAGCCAGCCTCCCCCAAAAAAGAAATTACAGCAAAACAGGGTCAGCAAACTGTGTCCCAGAGCTGAGAAAGGTTTTTACATTTTTAAATAAGGGTTATAAAAAGGGAGAGAGAAAGATACAGTATGTTGCCCAGAAAGCCTAAAACATTTACTGTGTAGCCTTTCACAGAAATAATTTGCCAATCCTTGTGTCAGGGTATTATGAGGAAAATAATAGAATCCATTCTTTATTATATAACGATCCTTCAGAAACAGTTTAGCTCTATAGATGTGGTTCTTTATTTTCTGGCCACTAACACTCTTTCTGGTCTAATATCTTAGTATTACCATTTCTCACTTCCTTGAACCTCAGCCACCTGGATCTACATCCAGGTCTACAAATACATCTTGCTTTGTCTCACCTTCAAGGAGAGGCATGTGCTTTTGCCTGAAGTGCCATTTTTTCCGCTTGTTCCCTTGATTCTTCATCTGACTCCTGTTTATCCTTTCTAACTGAGCTGGGAAAATCCTTTCCTCCAGAACACCCTCCTTCAGAGTTTGAGCGAGGTACCATCCTGAGCTTCCCTTTATCTTGGCACTTATAACATCGTATCAGGAATTGCCTTTTAATTTGTCTGTGTGCTCCCTGAGGCTAGGATGGGACCAGGTCTTATTCACTTTTGTGTCCCCATCGCCTGGTACATACCTCCTCAATAAATGTTTGTTGAATGAATGAATGAGATGTTATATGTGTATTAAGAATTGAAAGTTCAAAAAAAGAGAGAAATAACATTTTACTGGGCATGTGAAAATGTGGACCCATGTTTAAGAATCAGGGAAATGGATGTGTGTTTAAGGATCAGGGAAACATCACTAAGGTTACATTTAAATTGGTCCTTATCATTCAAGGGTAGGAACTGGGCAGAATTCCAGAGACACAAATAAAACTGATTGAGCCAACAGAGACTATTGTATAAGTTGTTAGCTGGATCCACCAGCTTTGCTATCCTAAGTATCCTTCTTCCTTATTTTACTTTCTAAGCATGGCTCTGTTAGGACTAACCCATCTCTCAGCCTGTTCACCAATGTTCTGTTAGCATCACAGAAGACAGTCTCATGGTGTCTAACTTGATAAACTTGGTTAAAGTACTCTCTCTGTGACTCAGCGTTGTCATCTATGACATGGGGACTAATACAAGGATTAAATAATTATGTTCATTATCCTCCTTGCCGTATGTGCTATGCCAGTGCTGAGCTGGTTTCTTCTTGGCCGTCAAGTGTGAGAAACCCTTGGGGGAAGAACTGCATTCTGAAGGTTTGGGGGCTTTGTGGGATCCAGAGCATCCACGGTTCTTTTTTTAGCACTTGAGAAAGGAATGTTAGGTATGAACTATGAGGATACAACTTCTGCAAAACTGAAGACCAGGCTCTTCTTTCTTAATTAGGAATGTGGAGAACCTGACTTAAAAGTAGCAAAATCTAGGGAAATAAGGACAGATGGATTGGAATATACAACTGAGAATTTAGAAAAAAAAAATCTGGATAATTGGAAATTAACTACTAAATTTTCGCTTTCTGTAAGGGTAGTCTAAATCCTTATATAAAAAGTTAGCTGCACAGTCTCCCAAGTTTGTATTATTTATTTGAATGTATTTGCATGCCCTGTAACCTATCAGTTATTATGGTTCAAAACTTTAATGTAAACACATTTGGCTATTTAGCAATAAAGTAAAAGCATGAATAAACCATAATATTTGAGATGCCAAGTATTAGTTGCCAGCCTAGAAATTGAACCTATCAGTTATTATGGTTCAAAACTTTAATGTAAACACATTTGGCTATTTAGCAATAAACTAAAAGCATGAATAAACCATAATATTTGAGATGCCAAGTATTAGTTGCCAGCCTAGAAATTGTAAATATATTTTATTCTATTTAAATTACACGTTCATAGTCTCGCCTACTTGCATGAACATGTTTTTATTGCTTCTAGCCAGATCGAAATTTATAACTTTTTGTAACAATCATTGAATCTGTTTTAAAGGGATATTTTGGTAAGTATGTGATATATTCAAGGTAGCAAGTAAATAAATGGACTTGTTTAGTTGGAAACTGTATGTGATTAACTAGCATGAATTGCTTCTTGACCTGCTTGTTTTGTGTTTGTCTTTTTCTTCTAATATAATAACCAGGGATTAATGAAAATCAAGTTTCATCCTCAGAAAAGAGGTAAAGTTTACACAGTCTTCCCATGCCTCTTCAGAAAAGAAACCTAGTCAGATATAATTGAAGCTACCTTAGCAATAACGAAACTGCTTCTTTAAGAGATTTGGATTGGCTGGTGGATATATAGAAGCAGCCAAATTATGGGAACTCCTAGGCAATGATAGTGGGCTTTTTTTTTTTTTTAACATTTGTTAAATGTGTTGGTCATAGAAGATAGATAGAAGGAAGTGAACTTTAAGGGTAGAGAATTAGTATTATTTTGAGATATTAAATATAGGTTGATGAAGAGTGGTGGTTCTCAAACTGTATGGTCTCAGGATTCCTTAGTGTCTGATTTCACAGAAGACAGCTAGATTCTCTATTCATTTTGTTGTGATGTCATGCGTCATGTAGCAAAGCTCTTGAGAACAAGATGAAAACAGGCAAATAATGTTGTTAGGAAAGGCTTCCCAGACCAAAATTTGAGAACCACTGGTATAGAGTCACATTTTATTATGTAAATTCGGTTCTTTATACCCCACTTAAATATGTATTATCTCTTAACATCATTATTTTGCCAAAAAATATTATTTGACTTTTACTTGTTCTGTATTTCGTTTTTCAGGTGAAGGAAAATTCAGCCAGCCGATTATGTTTTTAGCGTATTGCTGTTTTTGGCAGAAGAAATTGTTGGTCCATTGTTTGAATTACTAAAGACAGCAAGATATTTGTAAATTATCTTACAATAAACAACTTACAATAAGAAAATCATTGTCTTTTCTTATATACGAACAATAGTTATAGTTTTCAAAATGAGATGATGTTAAAACATTTTTAAAATATTAGCATGCTACGATTAAAATTTTTTAGTAGAAGGTAATTTAAGAGGCGCTTCTGGTTTTATAGCTCTCTGCCACCTTAAAAGGTCTAGGCTCTTTGGGGTCAGGGCAGAAGGAAAGGCTACAGGCCACAGTGTCAGCCCAGGCTTCCATCCTTTTGTACCCTTAAAGAACAGTCAACAAAATGAAGTAAAAATGCTACTGGAGGCATTTGCTATTTCACATATATAGATACAGAATTCCAGGTATATGCTTACTCTAAATAAATTTTTAAAATATCTTTTCCAAGCACTGTGCAAACGTTTAAGTATGATATTTACATTTAGGTAACTTAAGATTGGGTGACCGAGCTGATTCCACACAGCAGAAGGCCATGCCAAAATGTTAGTTTTTAATTACAAAAGTGATATGTAAATTCTAAAAAATATAAAAATGTTAAAAATATAAAATCCTTAAGTTTGATAAATGTTTTTATTAGTAAGGTTTATTACATAAATTGCTATCCTCTTTCCCGAAATCATCAGTATCTGAAGTGCTAAGTCAGTTCATTTTAATACTCTAGGATTGAGTTTCTGTTATTACAACCATATTTCCTGTAATTTGCTATTTATGAACCTCTCTGCTTCAATATAGAACATTTTTCACCTTCAGAAATATTATCATCAGAAATTCTCCAAGTTAAAGTCAAATATTGTGCAATCACTGAGCTCCTGACAGCACCAACTGAATAAAAAGTGACCCTGTTGCTAAAGTTGGGCTCACTAGTCCTCACATGGGACCTCTCTGCTAGCACTGGTCTGCCCACCCCAGTATTCAACTTTGCCATATTGTTGTTGCTTTTTGTCATCATCCACCAAGACAGAATGATCAGGATCGGGGTTCTTGGAGTGAGTGAGAACTCTGCTGTTCAGAAGTAAGTAGGCACTCTACAGAGCTCATGTCCTGCTGCATTGTCTGCTTTGTTGTTGGCCTCTCAGTGCCCGGGGGAAAGCAGCGACTCTCCAATTCCATCTGCACCTCTTGCATTAGGTTCTCGTTTCCTGGCCTCTGCTGTACTCACTCTAATCATTCTCTTGTAAAATAGCAGCTTTTACTGAGATATAATTCATATGCCATAAAATTTGCCCTTTTAAAGTGTACAGTTCATTGGTCTTTAACATATCCACAGAGTTGTGCTCTAATCCACTCTATAGACTATTGCAAATGTATTGTTGTAAAAGGCATTTTTTTGAGTCCTGACTACTTGCTAGGTACTGTGATATATATATTGCATATTTGTGAATAAGACAAACATAGTTCCTGCCCCCCGAAGCATCCAGCAAATAGTGAGTGAGGATGAGTGTAGTTTTGAACATCCCTCAAAGGTCAGTGGAGTTGAGCTGTATGTGGGGCATCCAAGCAGACAATAGTCAGTAGGCAGTGATCTACACTGGCAGTGAGCTACACTAGCACGACGTCAAGGGAAAATGTGAGGTACAGTGTTGTACTAAGGAGTCATCTTTATGTAGCTGATGATTAAAACCACTGGGATGAATCACATGAAACAAGAACAAACACTTAAAAAGCAGGCAAAGACATTACAAGATAAAGCAAATCTTTGATCTTACTGAAGCCTAGGTTCTCAATTTGGGAGAGACAGGAGATACAAGTGTGATATGGGAGGAGGAAACGAGTGGAATATGTAGTTTTAGGTTTCAATCAGAGGCATCAGGACTTTAAAAATATACGTATTTTCTAGTTCTGCCCAGTACAAGACCTCTGAAGCAGTGCTACCCCTATAGTAATGAAGGTCAGCTAGCACTCACGTCTTGGTTCTACATTTGGGTACTTTCCTCTTTAAGAAGAATTGGGGACCCTCAGAGAGATGGCTCCTTCCAAGTCTAGGGAAAGTGCAAGGTGTCCCTGGAAAAAAATAGTGCCATAAAATAAGGGAATGTCCAATGGATGGTAGTGACATGGGATAAGAATACAGCAGTTGGCTTGAAAGGGTTTCCACTGGCCAAACACAGGATTGTTTAAGCATCAAAATAATGCCTGGTAATGGGTTATAACACACTGAATAAAATAAGAATCCCTGACCACATAGTGGTACTAGAAAAGGTAGGGGAACTCTTCTTTATGCCTGTTAATACATGTAGAAGAAATGATAGAAAAATCACCAGTTTGTAACCACCAATGTAATTCATGCAATAAGAGATCAGAAACATGCCAATAAAACCGTTGGGGAGAAAGAATGTGGAGAAGCAGGTTTTTCTGTAAAAGTATCATCTTACAGATTATTTATTAATTTCAAAGTAAGAAAAGGTGACCTCATGGACCAGCCCCATGGCTCACTTGGGAGAGTGTGGTGATGATAACACCAAGGCCATGGGTTCGGATTCCTATATAGGGATGGCCGGTTAGCTCACTTGGGAGATCCTGGTGCTGACAACACCAAGTCAAGGGTTAAGATCCCCTTACCGGTTATCTTTAAAAAAAAAAAAAGTAAAAGGTGACTTCACAATGGAGAGATCTGACAGATACCACCTTTACACGTGATCAAACTTTGTCACCAATATCTGGACAAAGTGACTTACTGATGTGTTACAGCAGGAAGTACAGCACCCATGCAGGGGTATTCTTGCCAAAAATGTTTAACTTGAACCTAGTCAAGTGAGAAAATAATCAGACAAAGATTGTGAGACATTTTATAAGACAACTCTCTTGGACTTTGCAAAAATGTTAATGTCACAAAAGATCAAAAACAAAACCCCCCAAATAAAAACATAACCATGGGAATTGACCTAACAGAGGCTAAAGAGACATGACGAATAAATGTAATGGTTGATTCTTGATTAGATCCTGAATTTAAAAAAAAAAAAATTTAAGTTATGAAAGGTATTTTGGGACAACAATGGGAAAATCTGAATGTGCACTTTATTTTGGGTGGCATTACTGCATTGATCTTAAGCTGCTGAACATGATCAAGGTATTATGATGTAGCTGAAGTCGGGACACACCATAGAGGTGTCCCCGCAGAAGGAATGAAGGATGTATTTCTCCAGCTGCTGAGAATGCTGTCAGCACACAGCCCTCAGCTGTCAACCATCTTTAGAATTGCCTCAGCTGGAGAGCACCTTGCCCAAGGTCATGGCCCACATCCAATGCCTGATAAGTGTGGCAGTATAAAGGCCAGGTCCCTGTACCTGACTCAGGCCAACTCCAAAGGGTCATCCCGGCTTTAAAGCTGTGAGACTGGCTGAGGCCTTCCTGGTGTGTGAGCTGCAAATCAGTGTCCCCTGACCCCAATCCTGCTCCTTCCCCTCCCCATCCCAACACCTTCCACCAGCCCTGCTCCCTGCTCTCACCTTCCCCAGCAGTGATCCCCACAGCACTCCTAATCTCCATCCCAGAGACTGCATTCTGGGGAGTCCAACTTGGGGCAGTTTTACTGCAGGGGATAGTATCTGAAAACACAAGGACTAAGATGGAATTTTGGAGCTGGATCACCCACCTGGTTGACTGAGAAGACTTCAGCGCTGGTGGTGGATGGACCACAAAGGGGCTACCTGGCACAAGGTAGCAGTTCCTGAATGGCAAGTTGTAAAACTTTCACCAGTGGTGAACTGGGGTGGTATAACAGTGGAAAGGAGCTGGTACAACATATCAAAGTATCAGATATTTGAGAAATATGGAGATCACAGGAGGCTAACATAATAGAGACCAGGTAACTATGCTTAACTGCCTATCGTCAGAAACCAAGTGAATTCCATTATCATGAGTGAGGAAAAATCAGAAGGGGTGGGCCCATCTGGTAGGTTACGGTGATGGTTCAGCAAAAACAAGGTACCCCTGGGTGAAATGCTGAGCAGCCAAGTGGGCTCCTCAATCTGTACAGTCAAAAGAATTGATGTGTGGACAAACAGGT
>NW_007729515.1:24699-27952 GCF_000696425.1 Galeopterus variegatus | reverse complement strand
AACTGCCTATCGTCAGAAACCAAGTGAATTCCATTATCATGAGTGAGGAAAAATCAGAAGGGGTGGGCCCACCTGGTAGGTTACGGTGATGGTTCAGCAAAAACAAGGTACCCCTGGGTGAAATGCCTAGCAGCCAAGTGGGCTCCTCAATCTGTACAGTCAAAAGAATTGATGTGTGGACAAACAGGTGGCTAAGGGCAGTCGCCCCAACCAGTCATGATCCCTTGCCTTGTTTCTGTATCTGAGCCCATTTTCAGACTGAAACTCTTGGCTGAAGGAGAGGCTGAATCTTCAGGAGGAAAGACCCTGTGATACTAAGTGGACAAGGTAATAATTCCCCCACTCCTTCTGCAAAGGAAGTGACAGCCATTTGCTCAGGTAACTATCTCCTGGGGTAAGGGAATGCTCACACATTTTGAGGAGTGCTGAGCCCAGGGATGGAACTGAGAATGAAACCAGGAGACAGAGTCATGGTGGGCCCCCCATGAGCATGGGGGTATATGAGGAGTCTGGGTCCTGGATTCTGGGTCCCCTGGGTTGAAGGGACCACCCAGTGGCCAGTTCCCTGATTCCTGAACATGTCGCTGGAATGAGCATACAGGGATGTTGGCACAAGCCCCATGCTGGTTCCTTGGCCTGTGAGAATGGGAAGGCTGAGCAGATGCCTTTAAAATTGCCCCTACAGCTGGGAGTTGGGAGGTGTGGAAATCAGTGCCACCCCAAGACCTAAAGGGTGCAGGGGCAGTGGTCCCTGTTTCTTTTGCTATCCTGGTCCTTGCCACTATGAGATACAGCCTGAAGGATGGGAGTGAACTCCTGTAAACTCAGCCAAGTAGTAACCCCAGTTGCAGTTGCTGTGCCCAATGTGGTGTTAGCTAGAACAGACAAACACACAAACATGGTCTCAAGCCCATGACATGTGGCCACTATTTGCTCAAAGTCTTTTCCACCCCAACCAGAAAGGAGGATCAGACATAGTGTATATTCACTTGGAACAGACAACGGCATGCATTTGGTCCTAGAGTGAATTCTCCCACCCTCTGTCATCATACAGTCTGGAGAGATTTGGACTGGCTAGACAACTCACAAAACATACTGGTCCTCTATATTGAGGTGATCATGCTGGTCAGGCTGGAAAAGTAAGAGTAGCTAGCACATCAAAAGCTACAGTAAGATACATGTGTTCCCGAGGGTGGGAGATTAAACTCTCCAAAGATTTGGGGGCCCTCTGGAGTTGACAGACTTTTGGGGGCCCAGTGGTCTGGGACATGCTGGCATATCTCCTGCAGAGTTATGGGTAAATAAAAGATTGCCCCTTGTGCCTTCCACCGTGAAGAAGGATGCACCATGACTCCTTTGGGTTTTGGAAGCAGAATATTCCACACCTGGGAATTCTGCTCTGAACCATGTACTGATGGCTTGAAAGACTGTCAATTTTGAGTCAGTGCCCATTGCAGGAAAGGGTTCAGAAGCAGGTTCAAGCAGTGATGCAAGCTTCCCTCCTACTTGGGCCATGTAACCTGGTTGATTCTGGGGTGTTAGGCATCTGTGATGGGACATACTCCATGTGGAGTTTGTAGCGAGCTATAAAGGGTAAATCACAACACAGACACCCCAGATAAGGCCATGACGTGTGGTAGAGAACCACACATCTTTGAGAAAACAGTTCTTGGAGTGCTGCTGGGCCCCAGTAGAGACAGTGTTCAACACCAAGTGATCACGAAGCCAGCACAGCCCATCACGAGCTGGGTACTGTCGGACCCACCAAGACACAAGGTCGACTTTCATGATCAGGTCCCAGACGGCACAAGCAAGGCCCATGAGAAGGGAGGCCAGACCGCAACACCTTCATTAATGCTGCCCCAGCACCACTCCCTCAGACCAGCAGTTGAATGGCAGTTCCTCATGACTGCCATCAAGGAGGACAAAAAGTCAAGCTTGGTTCATGGATAAGTTGGCTTGGAAGGTAGATGCAAGTCAAAGATTGGGACCAGGACTGTGTCATCGCCTCACTCCATGGGGCCCTGAAACAGTGAGGGGACATCCTCCCATTGGCAGAGCTTTGGGCAATGTCCAACCAACTTGTCTGCCACAGAGACCAATAAGGACTCTCTGTTATGGGCTGAGCCATGTCTCATCCAAATTTATATGTCAAAGCTTCAACACCAAGTACGCCACAGAATGTGACTATATTTGGAGACAGGGCCTTTAAAGAGGTAATTAAAGTTAAATGAAGTCATAAGGGTGGGGCTCTGACCCAATTTGGCTGGCGTCCTTATAAGAGGAAGACACACCAGGGATGTGCACACAGAGAAAAGGCCATGTGAGGACACTGAGAAGGCAGCTGTCTGCAAGCCAAGGACAGAGGCCTCAGGAGAAACCAAACCTGCCAGCACCTTGATCTTGGACTCCCAGCCTTCAGAACTGTGAGAAAATAAATATCTGTTGTTTATGGGGGGGAGCCACATAAACTCACACTAAGTATACACTGATAAATGCAGAAGGGCATACTTAAGAAACTGAGTAGATAGCTATTACAACGTGGCTACCCACAGGCTGAATCTAGCTTAACTGTGGGATTAGCTTGGCTTGCAAATTAAAAATTTTAAGTTGTGTTCTCGATATTTAAAATCAAGATACTTATGAAATCCCGATTTCTAGCATCTTAGGAAGATCTAGCAATACTTGGCTGGAGCTAAGAAAAGACCCTGGAGTTGGCAATATTCCCAGGACACTCAGCCTATGTCACTGATTTAAAGTTTGGCCTTAGTAGGCAACTGAGTTCCACATTCCCTGGATAGGTCACAGTGGCTGACAACGCACAAATCAGCAAACTAGGGCCCATTGGCTGCCCATCTGTGGGAGGGAGGAAGGCAGACCTATGGTTACTAGAGGTGGGAAAGGGGGAGGGAGAGCGGGGTTAGGGAGAAATTGGGTAAGGGACACAAAGAATAATTACTATTTGTAATAATGAACATGGCAATATTGATTTGGTCATCACATATTGTACACAAATACTGATAGTCAACACTCTACCCCAGAGTATGTATAATCAATTATGCTTCAATTTAAAAATAAATAAATTACATTTTAATGAAGTATATATATATTTTTAAAAGTTTTACGGAACCAGGGCTGAGATTAGAATGAAGTGAATGAGACAAGAATTTCTGGCATGGATTTCATTTTTTTAAAAAATTGTATTAAAATATTATTGATCTTGATTACTAAGTTTTTGGGGGCCTCCATTAAC
>NW_007729515.1:13418-24123 GCF_000696425.1 Galeopterus variegatus | reverse complement strand
TATAATCAATTATGCTTCAATTTAAAAATAAATAAATTACATTTTAATGAAGTATATATATTTTTAAAAAGTTTTACGGAACCAGGGCTGAGATTAGAATGAAGTGAATGAGACAAGAATTTCTGGCATGGATTTCATTTTTTTAAAAAAATTGTATTAAAATATTATTGATCTTGATTACTAAGTTTTTGGGGGCCTCCATTAACTTGGCACAGATACCTCCTCCTAGTCCCTGTCCTATTATGATGGGCTTCGAACGACATGCTGAACAGCTTGGATTTTATTTAATCTATACAGGGGCAAACAATTCAGTTTTTCTTAAGCAGAGGCAAGAACGGATCCGCGTTTGGGGGAACCCCTTAAGTTCCCACGCCCCAAACTTCTAACACTTAACTCTCTAACATTATTACCATTATTAATGTTAACTCTCTAACATTTTAGTGTCATATCCCAGCTCGCTCGTTTGCCACTAAAACAGTGCCGTCCCCTTCTCCCCCAGGTAAGCGTCCCCTCCCCCGAGACTGGCCCAGACACCTGCCATCCCCGGGTGCATCCTCCACCTGCGCTCCGCACGCGCGTTTCCGGCCGGCTTCCAGCCCGGAGAATCGATACCGAGACCATCGCTCTGCTCCCACGGGGCGGAGCTTTCTCATCGGCGCGGTCGGCATTCGTCTCGTGTTGCCTCGCCCCGGCGGCCGTCCAGCAGGAGGCGGAGCGAGGCCAAAATGGCGGCTCTCAGGCTGGCGCGCTCCGTGCTGCTGGGGCTTTGAGGTGGTCGCCCGGGGTCGGGGGGACGATTTCCCCGCCGCGGGGGCCCTAGAGGATGAATCGGGGGCTCTGCTAAGGTCAGGCGGCGGGGCTGGAGAGAAGTGGCAGCAAGGGCTGCGGTGGCGTCCACGCAGCGGGATGTGCGAGAGTTACTCCAGGTCGTTGTTGAGGGTCTCGGTGGCGCAGATCTGCCAGGCGCTGGGCTGGGACTCGGTGCAGCTCAGCGCCTGCCACCTCCTCACGGACGTGCTGCAGCGCTATCTGCAGCAGCTGGGCCGGGGCTGCCACCGGTACTCTGAGCTCTGTGAGTACCAGGCTGGGTGCGGGAGGGCTGCCCCGGCAAGTCACGAGTGACACCTCAAGTCTCCCCGTGCCTCTCTCGGCGTCCCCGGGGTTTGCGTTCCGCACCCCGCCCCGCGATCTGCTGTCCCTTGGGCCTCCGACGCTCCTGGGCTTCCACTGCTCCAGCAAACTCTAGTCATCCCTTGGGTGCGTCTTCCTCATCCGCTAACTTCCCGCCACTAGTCCGGGAGCCCAGTCTCCGCTCCCAGCTCCACTCCCACTTACCTCCCCTCCGCTCTGAAAGGTGCCTCCGTTTTTCTCATTGTCTCACGTTTGCTGCAGGTAGAACCACCCCCAGAACGCCCTACATCCTCTTTTACCCTGGTCCCTTTCCTCTCTTGCCCGCAAACTACTACAACTAGTTGTCACAGGCGCTCCGTCTACCGGCCGTTTCTTACAAGACTGGCCATTCTTTAGCTCCTAACTAGAGTCGTTGACAGCTCTGCTCCGTTAGTGACACTGCCTCTAATTCCTGTGTCTGTTCATTTCAAAGGCAACATCTCAACGTATTGTTTCCCAAGGCTGACTTTATAAGTTTCGCTGATTAGATTACCTTTCACTCACATCCCACTTGTCCATTGACTTCCTCCTTTGTATTTTTATGTCAGTGCTTATCAATGCGTGATAGAGGGGTCGTAAGCAATTTACAAGGTTCTCCAGGTAATCTGGGCTGCGGTATTTATGGTTTTTAAGTGTATGTCTGGTGTATCTATAGCTGGTGGTATTTAATAATTTAGTAGAAGGAATGGAATATTTTAATAGAAGCCACACATCATCTTGTTGATGTGAAGCATGCACGTGTGTGTGTTTTGCGGTTGGGATGGGGAGACTGTCACTCATTTAAATTTCAGGTTATGATTTTTAAGGTGGTGAACTGGAGAACTGGGTAAACTGTTTCATAGGATATTTTGTTTTGTTAATGTGGTTCCTAGACTGAAAACTTGAGACCCACAAATGTGCTGTACTTCTTAGGCCCTGGATTCCATTCCTGCTTTCATCGTGCTGCCAAATCATCTGTTCATAACACAAATCTGATCCTGTCATTCTTGTTAAAAATATTTCAATTCTACTCCATTGGTTACAGGCTAAAAATCTAAACTCATAGAAGCACACAGCTCCCTTTGTGAGCTAGCATTTTTCTTATCTTCTGCCTCCCTGCCATACTAATCTGCAACCATGCTAAGCTACCTGCCTTTTCCAAAACATTTTAAGCTATCCATTCCTACATGCATGCTGTTTCCTAGAGTGTCCTTTGCCACCTGTCAACCTGGTACTTCTTATATTTTGAGATTCACTTATCACTTGCTCTAGGGAACTCATGTTATCTGCTCTCATAATTCTGTGCTTATTTCTTTTTATCGTTTTTTTTTTTTTTTTAAAGATGACTGGTAAAGGAGTCTTAACCCTTAACTCGGTGTTGTCAGCACAACGCTCACCAAGTGAGTTAACTGGCCATCCCTATATAGGGATCCGAATCCATGGCCTTGGTGTTATCAGCACTGCACTCTCCGAGTGAGCCACAGGCCGGCCCTTCTGTGCTTATTTCTGTTATGTTATTTATTATCTTGTTTTGTAATTGTCTGTGTATGATTCTTCCCCTCCCCAGAAGAGAAATTGATTATATTTGTATTCTGTAACCTAGTATGGGACCATAACATAATAGGTACCCTGGAAATATTTGTTGAATAAATTAATGAATTGATAATCCACTACCATAATACGTGTTTATTGCCTTCACTTTTTGAGTTCCAAAAATGTACATTTTTTTGAGTGCTTGATTTCACTGATACTTCTAAATTTGGAACTGCGAAGTGAAGTTCATTCATTGTTATCTTGAAAGTACACCACCAACAGAATACTCTCCTGGTTTTTGCCTCTCCCTGGTTCTTGAGTATACTGTTATCTTTATGGGTAGTCCAGATTAAATTTTTGCTACTGAGTTCCCTAAATAAGGACAGATGTTCTGTACCTTTAGATACTCAAAATAGCCCCTGAATACATAGCTACCTTTCCTGCCTTCTACATACGCAGAACCAGAATATGTGTTAGTACTCCGTGTAACTAGGTATTCCAAAGTCATCAAGGGACTGTTGCGCTGCTTTAATCTGAACATCGTTCCTAACCCAATTTCTGTAGTCTGTTTTCTTGGGTTTAGTGAGAATGCGATTGTCAGATTCATTATTCCCCTTGTGGTTTGGTTACTTTTTTAAGGGTAATTTTGGTATACTTATTAGACAGACATTTTAAGATTCTTTTCTACACTATCTTTATTTTAAAATCGAATCCCAGAACCTTAGGTTATGGTAGAATGCAATCTTGTATTCTCCTCCTTTACATCCTTTTTGTCTTTTCAAGAAACATTTATTGAGCACCACTTATAAGCTAAGCCCTGTGCTATGTGTTGGAGACATAAAATTTCTAGGGCACAGTCCTTGCTTATAAGGTGTGTGCAAGCGTGTCAGAAAATCAACAAAAACAAACTGATGGTATTTGTTCCTTTCTAAAGAAAAGTTCTCAAGTTAAAGCAAGTTTTAGAAGTTATTATTAATTCAACAAATGATGAATTTTTTAATTTCCCTAAGGTGACGGTTTCTCGAAGCATTCAGGGGCAGATGTTTCTGCATGTGTTGTGTTATATATGTGATATGTATGCATGCACCAAAAGCAGGTGCTAAATCTTTCAAAATGACTTCAAGACTTTAACTTAATCATTGCATGGTACAGGCAGTGAATGCAAAAGGAGTAAGATAAAGGAAGAGAGTTGTGGGCTATGGATTCCAGGGTAGAATTGCTTCACAGAAAAGCTGGGATTTGAGTTGAGCTATGAAGTATGGTTGTATAAAGTCAGAGAGTATTCCAAGTCAGAGAATAGCATAAACTAAGATATCCAAGTGAGATTAAGCATGGTAAAAGTACCAGTAAGGTGCCCAGATTGCCATATGTGTCTAGTTCATTTTAAGGGTGTTTGAGTAAAATGTTCAACAGAGATCAGGTTATAGAAGGACTTAAAAGCTAGACAAAAGAATTAAAACGTGACAGAAAACACTACTTATTCCTCTAAGGGGAATAGTTTGGTGAAACTGATATTTTAAGAAAACTGTACTGGCGGTGAAATGCAAGAGAGATTCAAGTGAGCAGAACTTGAAACTATACTTAGATAGTGGTAACAGGAATAGAGAGAAAGAAAAAAATCTGAAATTCATGGCAAAAAGGAGAAAAAGTATTGGAAGATCTAGGGTTGAGACTGCAAAGCATATGGGGGAATTCAATACGATTATTTTGTAGACTGAGAGAGTAGTAATGGCTTTAACAGGAGTTAAAGGAGTTGAAATGCATACCTATGTTCAATAAGAGGAAGAATTAGTATAGTTTTATTTTTTTTATACATAACAGAACTAACCCATACTTGCAGAAGTGTTTGAAGTCTCCTGCTTCAACCATACCATTCCCCTGTACTGCAGCTTCTGCTCCTTGAACTGTTAATTGTTGGCTGTATATCCTTCCAGATGTTTCTATGTGCATGTGAGCACACATGCATCCAATTCTTGCAAAATTTGGATTCTTCTTTTTCCTTTTATAGTGTGATTTAATTTCAGGCATGCTAAGTTTGAAGTGACCATAGAAGACTTCAGTAAAAAAATTCTTTAGGTTTTTGGAAATTGGGAACTGGAATTTTCATCGATTTAAAAGATGTAGAGAACTTAAGTTCTGCTAAGGGTAAGCATAGGAAAAACTTGCTTTTGTAAAGAAAATCTCATTATAGCTAACGTTTTATCTGTTTATCTCTATACATTTTATGCGATGTCTTCTAATCATATTTGAAAATTTATATGTAAATTACCTTCATGATCTAAGCCCTTCTTTGTAAATATTCTTAGATTTAAAAAATTGATTCAGTCATGTAATTCATTCAACAGAAATTTATTGAGAGCCAGCTATGTGCCAGCCACTGTTACAGGTTCCAGAGATACATCAATGAACAACAGAAAAAATGTAATGGACACTTATTTAGTCTATACAACCCACTAGTTATTTGATAATAAGAAATAATGATAGTGATATTTACTGGGCATTTACTTTGTGCCAGCCACTGTTCCAGATGCTTGTGACCATCTGTAACCACTTCTGATATTTGTTCTTTGGTATTTGTACTAGCTGATTGTTAGCGTGATTGTCTATGGTATTCTGGTTAGTTGTCAGATCACATTTAAAATTGACTTTAAGAATCAGCTTCTGTTGTTTAAATAATATGATATTCTGTTTAAAATCTATTAATTTCTTTCCAATAAGTAAATCTTAGATATATAGTATATTTGATTCTGAGCTGCTTATTTACTTAATAATTTTTTCTTAATATTTAAAAAAATTCATGGGATTTTCATAAAATAATTTGATTTTCTTTTGACTTTGTTTCAGATGGCCGAACAGACCCAATTTTGGATGATGTTGGTGAAGCTTTCCAACTTATGGGGGTTAGTCTACATGAACTAGAAGACTATATTCACAATATTGAACCTGTCACTTTCCCACATCAAATTCCTTCATTTCCTGTTAGCAAGAACAATGTACTTCAGTTTCCTCAACCTGGAAGTAAAGATGCAGAGGAAAGAAAAGAATACATTCCTGATTACATGCCTCCCATTGTGTCTTCTCAAGAAGGTTTGTGATTGATTGTTTCTTCCTCATATACTAGTGACAGTTTTAATGGATTTTTAATCTTCTTAGCTTTCCATACTGTACCAACATATAAATTTTAGAAATGCAATCAAAATATTTTACTGTCATTTACAAATTATTCTAACCCTTAAGTCAACAGACTTGGAACTGGCATTACCAGGCAGAGCCATGGCATATATCAGATGAGACATTTATCTCCTTTGTAAATTTTAAGTAGAGGAGAACAGAATGTGATCCCACAGAGAAGCCTTTCAATAGATATATGAGAATGGGATATTAAATAAATTAGAAAAATCTTTGAAACAAAAATTGGGTAGCTCTTTTCCTTCCCCCTTAATGTCGTTTTTGAATGCCATTGCTTTAACAGTGATTGAGTTGTGAATATTGACTGAAATTATGCAGCCTGATCTTTGTTTTCTATGACAAGTAGAAACATTTATTGTTTGGTCATATAGAACTTGTGACTATAAAATAATAGCTAATAAAGTGCAGTGGTCAGTCCCATTGCAGAATTCCTTTTTTCCTGCATGATTTTACTTGTTGATCATTAAGTTCACTAAAATTCTAAAGAGATACTTAAGTAATATGGTCTCTAATACAGGTACAAAATATCTTTTCCCTTAAAAAATGGAAAAGTTGTAATTCATTTTCTTTATTTTTAAATTCTAAAACCATATATATACATACATATGATGCCAGAAAAATAATTTTATTTATAATTTTTTTCATTGTGGATAATACACATAACGTGAAATTGACCATTTTAGCCATTCTTAGGTGTATGGTTCTGTGGCATTAAACGTTCACACTGTTGTGCAACCATCACCACCATCCATCTCCAGAGCTTTTTCATCCTTGCAAACTGAAACTCTATCGCCGTTAAACAATAACTCCCCATTTCTCCCTCCCCTCAGTCCCTGGCAACCACTAATCATTTTCTGTCTGTATGAATTTTTCTTCTCTAGGTACTTCTTATAAGTGGAATCATATAGTATTTGTCTGTGACAGGCTTATTTCACTTAGCATAATGTCATCAAAGTTCATCTATGTAATAGCATGTGTCAGAATTTCCTTCCTTTTTGCTGCCAAATAATATTATATTTTATGTATATTCTACATTTGTTTATCCATTCACTCATTGGTAGATATTTGGATTTGGATTTGTTTCCACCTTTTGGCTCTTTTGAATAACACTGTTATGAACATTGGTGTATAAATATCTGCTCAAGTCCCTGCTTTCAATTTTTTTGAAGTATATACCCAGAAGTGAAATTGCTGGATCATGGAGTAATTCTCTATTTAAGTTCTGAGGAATCATCATACTGTTTTTCACTGTGGGTACACCATTTTACTTTCCCATTAGCATTGCCCAAAGGTTCCAGTTTCTTGTAATTCATTTCTTATAATTTCCTGTTCCATACACTATAATTTCCTTTTCCATAGCATTTTGAAGTACTAACTTTTTGTTTCATGGACTAGGTTTAAACTGGGAATAAATTGTTTTACAATCTGTGAATCAGTGTTGCCTTATCTGAAAAACTGGACAAATATTGGACCTAAGTTGTGGAGACTGATTGTGGGTTGGTGGGTTATCGTTATTAGTCTGGATCTTGGGTGCAGTAGACTCTACTGAATAGTGCTAGTGTTGTAATTATCAGTGTTCTGAAAATGAAGCATTGTTACCATGCTTGTTAATAGCCGTGGTAGGTATGAAAAGAGCTTGCCGTGTAACCTTTTGGAAAGTTATCATAGTTTTCTGGCTTCAGCCCCTTGGGAAGTAGACTCTCCTCAATAGCTTAGCACTATTCCACTTCAAGTTCTTGGAGATTAATACTGACTGAAGCCAAAAATCATTATCACCAGGGCCTAGGACTGTGTTGATAATGATTTTTTCTGAATAAACTGAACACTATTTGTAGGGTCTTGTCTACAGAAGTTCCTTGTTTCTCCTCTTTTCCAGGCCTACTGGTGTTATCAACAGCAGGACTTGGAAATCTACAGATGCACCTCAGTGAACCCCAACTTCTCTACTGCTTAAAATTCTATTCCCCCTCCTTGAATTTATTTATATTTATAGCCTTTATTACTGTTTTTAGGAAATCTTATTCTTTATATTCTTCTTTGTAGAGTTGTCTCTTTAAACACCTCATTCCCTAATGTAAGTGTTTTTGATCTTAGAAACTACGTTTGTTACAACTTCTCTAAACAGAAATTTATTTACTTTAAAACTATAACGTGCATTTAAATACAAACATTATCAAAAGAGGATTTCTTGCAGAAGCCTGGTAGTAGTTGGATTGAAAAGAACTTTGTTTTCTTTTATAGAGAGGCCATGAATGTCAAGTGATCCTGGAATTTCCTTTTTTGCTGTTGTTATTAAATATGATTTATTAAGGATCCTAGACATCGTCATAAAAGTGATGCTAGGTTATCAATCCATGATATGTCCTCTTGTACTTTGAGAATTAATCTTTCTGTAGCTCTGAAATTTTTAGCTCATAGGCCATCTATAAGGATACAGAATTTGTAATTGTGCGAAGGAAACACGAATGGTAATCAAATGCTGAAAGAAAACTTGAGGCATTATAGAGGAAGAAACTACAGAAAGGATGTTAATATATAACTAGTTGGTATGTTATATGAGATCATGCTTTTTATGTCTGTGAATTAGACAATGGTCAAGTTTACCAGCCAAGACTTACGTGCATGATCAAACAGCATGTGATTGAGCTGGAACTACTAACTTCTCCATTTTTAAAATTTTAGTCCATGTGCTCTGTGCCATTTGGAATTTTCTAAATCTATTTTGTGGTTTCCTTATCTATCTTCTATTACTACCCCTATTTAATAGCTAACTTTTTAAATGCTTTTTGTTTTTTCTGTCTTTTTAAAAAATTTGGACTCCGATGGACAGCATTGGATTAATATTCATCCCCGGTTCATGCACACACTCATCGTTGGTCCAAGCATAACAAGCATTTATTTATTTTGAGAGACACTTGATTATTTTTAATAATAAGCCCTAGCAAACTGACTACTCAAAACCAAAGCTAGGACTTTGATAATAATCTACACTTAACCATTTGGTTGCTCTTGTTTTATTTTTATTGCATTTATAGTAAATGCAAATATTACACAATAAAGTTCTCTTAAAGTGTTATGGTTATCATGTTTAAATACTGTCAAGGAAATGTAGCTAAGATATCAGATATATATTGGGTGATGAAGGAATATGAAAAACCACTTACCAATTTTAGATACTAACTTCTAGCTGAAATTACTATGCTCAGTAAATTTTGGGGTTTCTTTCCTGGGTTATTTAAAGCAAAAGAAGAATCATTTCAAGTTTTATGCAATATAAATTATAAGCATTTTAAAAGGAAAATAGCATAAGCTTTGAGAACACTCCTTTTCTTTTTTCAGCTAACACTTGTGGGTTATCTAAGGAGCAGAAATATTGCTGATTCATAAGATACAGACATGGCACACAAGGATTCAATAAGTGATAGGCAGTACAATAAGATGCTTATCGAAACCTTTCCTCTGTTCATGGGAAAAGGATATAAAACGCAGTCCTGTGGTTACCATTTTTTAATATAGCCACACAAGTCAACTTAATAAATCATTTACAGTCTGAAACGTTTTTTTCATGGTTACAGCATGTTAGAAAGTTTCTAGTGTTCTGGGTAGTGGCGCAAAGTGTGATACAGAGGTGAACCACCTTGATAATAACACGTCATCAAGGTCTTCATTTTCCTCTAATTTCCTTCAGGGCCACAGACAGGGCCAGACTCTGGTCATAAAATATTATTAGCTAAGTACCATCATGGGGCTACCCTATTGTCAATCATTCAACTCAGTTCATATGAAAAAAGCATTTGGATGGCTTCTGTCTGCATAGTGCGAGTGTGTAAGAGTGGCAGCCTCTAGTGGCAGCAGCAGCAGCAGGAAAAACGCGGGCTATGTGGAGGCTCAGACATGACTCAGTGAGTGACTTTATAGTCTCCCCAAGTAACTTCACCCTTCTGAGCTTCACATTTGTCATCTGTAAAATAGGTATAAAAATACGTACATATCGGTGATAGGGAAGATTAAGTGAGATATTTTGTAAGACTTTTATATAAGATAGAACAGTGCTTAACACATAAAACACGTACCAGTGAATGTTAGTTCTCTTCACATTTTCCCTTCTTCACTCTTAAGGAATTTACTTTTTTCCCTTTTTGTCTTTTTTCGTGACCGGCAACGGATCGCAACCCTCAGTGTCGCGCCCGTACCAGATCGGGACCGGCCACGGGATCGCAGCCCTCGGTGCTGCACCCGCACCTCGCTCAGCCAGTGAGCGGCCGGTCTGTATGTGGGATCCGAGCCCTCGGCGGGGGCGCTGCCGCACTTCCCAAGCAGCGCACTGTAGCAGTGCGCCACCGGGCCGGCCCGGAATTTACTTTTTGAATTAAAAATATAACATGCATTTATGAAGTCACTCTACAATAAGAATAAGTATTACAATAAGAATAAGTAAAAGTATTAGCATCATAGGCCTAGGAACTGAGGAAACACACACTTGACCGGGCAGCTGTTTGATTATCAGCAGTTTATGTGAAGGTGATAGAGGAGGGGGATGATACAGAAGGATTTCTTGCCCACTGTATACGATTCTGTGTTGAGAAACGAGACCTCTGAAAATATTTTATACATGCACCTTTTGCTTGGACTGTTACAGTTCCAATGGCTGGTTCCCTTTGTGTGTTATTTAAGAGTACTCTCTTCCCAGCTTGCCATGTGTATTTTTAGATTCACATCAATACCATATTTTTTTGCTTCCTATTATATTGTGCTGAGGAATGTCTAAAAATCGTATACTGTGCCAAAGTCATCGGTTCTCAAGTGTGTCACTAGATCACTGGTCAGTGAGGGT
>NW_007729515.1:10223-12971 GCF_000696425.1 Galeopterus variegatus | reverse complement strand
GGCTGGTTCCCTTTGTGTGTTATTTAAGAGTACTCTCTTCCCAGCTTGCCATGTGTATTTTCAGATTCACATCAATACCATATTTTTTTGCTTCCTATTATATTGTGCTGAGGAATGTCTAAAAATTGTATACTGTGCCAAAGTCATCGGTTCTCAAGTGTGTCACTAGATCACTGGTCAGTGAGGGTCTTCTAGATGGTCTGTTGATGGGTTCAAAATATTTGTGTGAGAAAGAAAAGAGAAATAGAAACCGTGTACTCTGTTTTACTTATTGTGGGAAACTTAACCAACTCAACTTAAACTCGGTAAAGATACTGTGATGTTGCTACTTTTAGGGTTCCTATTTTTAAAAAAATTTAAATAGACTATTTTTAGAGCAGTTTGAGATTTGCAGAAACAATTGAGAAGATAGTACAAAGTGTTCCCTTATATTCTGTACCCAGTTTCCCCTGTTATTTGTATCTTACATGAGTATGGTACTTTTGTTATAATTAATAAACAAGTATTGATACATTA
This sequence comes from Galeopterus variegatus, assembly GCF_000696425.1. Lineage (NCBI taxonomy): Eukaryota > Metazoa > Chordata > Mammalia > Dermoptera > Cynocephalidae > Galeopterus > Galeopterus variegatus. The sequence continues at coordinate 12,455 of NW_007729515.1, read as the reverse complement.
TTATTAACTAAAGTCCATATTTTATTCAAATCGCCTTAGTTTTTACCTAATGTTCTTTTTCTGTTCCAAGATCCCATCCGGGATACCAATTACATTTAGTTGTCATGTCTCCTTAGGCTCCTCTTGGCTGTGACAGTTTTCAGACTCTTCTTGTTTTTGATGACCTTGACAGTTTTGAGGATTTATTGGTCAGGTATATTATAGGATCCCCCTCTATTGGAATTTTTCTGGTGTGTTTCTCATGATTAGAGGGGAGTTATGAATTTGGGGGGAGAAAGGCCACAGAGGTAAGGTGCCATTTTTACCGTATCATATCGAGGATATGACTCAGCACTGTTGATGCTGACCTTAATTGATGCACCACGGTAGTGTTTGTCAGGGTTCTGTGCTGTAAAGTTACTCTTCTTCCCTTCTTCTCATACTGTACTCTGCGGAAGGAAGTCACCACACACAGCCCACACTTGAGGAATGGAGAGTTACTCTACCTTCAAAGAGAGGGAGTGTATCTACATAAATTATTTGGGACTCTTCTGTTGGAGATTCGTGCTTTCCCCCCCAGAGGTTTCTATTATTTTATGAAGCCCTTCAAAAAGTAAACATTTACAGGTTTGAAAATATTAACAAAAGTAATACAACCTTGTTGAAAAAAATGTTGCCCAGGTACATTAAATATAAAATGAAAGGCTCTTGGCTTTCCTCATACTCTCATTTTTCAAGAATGACCTTGTTTAACAGGTGTGAATCCTTCAAGATTTTTTCATGTGAAACTTTTGGACTCCTTAGACTCAAGAGTCTGTGTACACTTCAATACCTACCATTTCTTTCTTAAGCTACTGCAATCTGACTTCTACTCCAATCCTCCTCTTGAAACAGCTGTCACTGAGATCACCAATTACAGTCAAATTGGCTGATTGAAAGGACATTTAATATCTTTTTAACCTCCTCTCAGTTCAAGAAACAGAACTTTACCAACTCTCTCAGAAGCCCCTCCATGTGCCCAACCCAATCAGATCTCCTCCTGTCCTCTGAAAATAACTGCTATCCTGGCCTTGTAGAAATTACTTCTTTGCTTTATAGTTTCAACACCTAATGGGTATCCCTAGACACATTGACTTAATGCTTTTCACACTCCCCCTTTTTGAAACTTTCCATGTCTTTTAAGTCTCTAAGAATTTTTAGGTCTCCCCCCACCACCGTTCGCCTCTTTGTCGTATGGTTTATTTGTTGAGGAATCTGGGACCTTTGACTTACAGGATTGCCCACAGTTGGCTTTTGCTGATTGTGCACTCATGGTGCAGTTTAGTGTGGTGCTTGCACATTGGCAGGAGGAATCTGAGGCAGGAGGAATCAGACTCAAGTCTGATACCTTCGGCAAGATAAAGGTAGTATTGTGTTCCTTCATCAGGAGGTTAATAATGTCTGCTTTTCACTTTTTTAGGTATTAGTAGTGTTGATGCTCAGTGTCTAGGTCCATTAATTCATTAGGGGTTGCAAAGTAGTGATGTTCTATTATTTTGCTTTCATTTCATTCTTTAGTTGGAATACATTTATGAGGAAATCTTTTTCATCATTCACTATTTAGTAAGTTAGTGGCACAATTCATATAGGGAAAGCAGCATAAATGCTTGATTCTCTGATTTTATATACCTGTTTTTCAAGACGATGAATTGATTTCTTGTCATCCTTTGAAGGTGACTAGTTTGTTTTTTTGAATATATCATTATAAACTCATAGATTTTAACATATTTGATAGGTTTTATTCATTTTAATTCTTACCCTTATTGTAGCTCCTGTTGTTCCCCCTTTGGCAAGTAGCAGCTTTTCATTCTGGCTTCTCAGTTCTTTTGACATGACTCTAGTAGTCTTTGATAATGTCCTTACTCTCTGGTGTGTTAAAGTGTTCTGGGCTCATCTTGAATATTCATGTCCTACACTTGGAATCAATTATTTTTCCAAGAAACCCTGGTTTCTTGGGAAATAGCATTTTTCTTTTTATTTTTTAATTGTAAATTGACAAGTTACATTTGTATATATTTATGGGGTGCAAAGTGATGTTATAATTTATGAATACAACGTGGAATACTTAAATCAAGTTAACTAATGTATCCATCGCCGCAAATTCTTATTTTCTGTGGTGAGAACATTTGAAAGTTATTCTTTTAGCAACTTTGAAATGTACAGTACGTTATTATTTACTGTATTCACCACGTTGTGCAATATATCTCAAAAAAA
>NW_007729515.1:8562-9427 GCF_000696425.1 Galeopterus variegatus | reverse complement strand
AAAAAAATCTTATTCCTTCTACCTACTTGAGACTTTGTACCCTTTGATCATTATCTCCCCGTTCCCCTACTCCCCCCAGCCTCTAGTAACCACCATTCTATTCTACTTCTTTGAGTTTAATGGTTTTAAATTCCACATGTAAGTGAGAACATGCATATTTGTCTTTCATGTGCTTGGCTTATTTCAGTTAGCATGGTGTTCTCCAATTCTATCATGTTGTTACAAATGATAAAATTTCTTTCTTTTTTTTAAGGCTGAATAGTATTCCACTTTGTATATATAATTAAACCACATTTTCTTTATCCATCCATTTGTTGATATACATTCAGATTGATCACATAATTTGGCTATTGTAAATAATGTTGGAATGAATGTGAGAGAACAGACATCTCTTTGACAAACTGATTTCAGATCTTTTGGGTAAATATCCAAAAGTGGGATTATGGGATCATATGGTAATTCTATTTTTAGTTTTTTGAGAAACCTCCATACACTTTTCCTTAATGGTTGCACTAATTTACATTCCCACCAACAGTCTTCCCTTTCTCCACATCTTTCCCAACACTTGTTATTTTCATTTTTTTGATAATAACCATTCTAATATATGTGAGGTGATATCTCATTGTGGTTTTAATTTGTATTTTCCTACTGACTAGTGATGTTGAACATTTTACATATATCTGTTGGCTACTTGTATATCTTTTTTTCAGAAATGTCTATTCAAGTCCCTTGTCCTTTTTTTAATTGGATTATTTGTTTTCTTTCTATGGAGTTAAGTTCTTCATATGAGAGTACTTCAAAAAGTTCGTGAAAAAATAGAATTAAAAGATACGGATCTTTTGGGCTGGCCCGTGGCTCATTTGGG
>NW_007729515.1:6158-7072 GCF_000696425.1 Galeopterus variegatus | reverse complement strand
TGACAACACCAAGTCAAGGGTTAGGATCCCCTTACTGGTCATCTTTTTTTAAAAAAACAAACGGATCTTTTCATGAACTTCTTGAAGTACCCTCCTGTATTTTGGATATTAACCCTTTATCAAATGCATGGCTTGCAAATATATTCTTTTAATCTGTAGGTTGTCTCTTAACTCTGTTAATTATTTTCTTTGTTGTGCAGAAGCTTTTTATTTTGATGTAATCCCATTTGTCTGTTTTTGCTTTTGTTGCCTGTGCTTTGGGGATCAAATCTAAAAAGTCATTGCCCATCTGAATCAATGTCTCATAATTTTTCCCCTATGTTTACTTCTACTAGTTTTACAGTTTCAGATCTTATATTTAAGTCTTTAATCCATTTTGAGTTGATTTTTATAAATAGTGTGAGATAAGGTTCCAATTTTATTCTTTTGCATAGGGATGTCCAGTTTTCCCAGCACCAGGAAATACCATTTCAAATCCATGATCTAGGTACTAGGAATGCTTACTATAACTCGGTTGGTAATTGTTCCTAGGTAATAAGTAAATATTTATATTCATGTATATACATGTAGATGCATATGGATGGATAAGGTGGATGGATGGATAGACAGATAAGTAGGGTGCCTCATGAATTCGTACAGATATTTCTAATTCAAGTTTGGGACTATAGGGCTTTTACTTTTTATGTTACATCAGTAAATACTTTTGTCTGTACCGTGAATTCTGGTTCTCAGGGATAAAGAAGATGGTAGAATTAGAATGTTTCATAATTACTCATTTGCTTTATCCCAGATTACACATACAATATATATATATTTTTTTTAAAAGATGACCGGTAAGGGGATCTTAACGCTAGACTTGGTGTTGTCAGCACCACACTCAGCCAGTGAGCGAACCGGCCATCCCTATATAGGAT
>NW_007729515.1:2510-5124 GCF_000696425.1 Galeopterus variegatus | reverse complement strand
CCATGACTTTTTCTAATTTGGGTTTATGTTCTTTCAAGTCTTTTAGATCATTTTAAATTAGAACATTACAATGTTCATCTGTTTTTTGAGTTTTGCTTCTCTTATACTTTCATTGTGTGTAGGGATGTTAGTTTGATATTTAATTTCCTTTTCCTTATGGATATTGTGTATGTGAATATAGTCTTTCTGAACATTTGGAAGGAGGTTCAGAGTATTTTCCTAACTTTACAGTGCTCCCTCTCCTGTTGCTTTTGTGCAATGTTCAGCAGTTCTGTAGCTTGACTGCTGAGATTTTGTCCCTGATTTCTTCCACCACTTTTATCCAGATCTACTTTTCCTTAATGTCTGTTTTCCTGTTCGTGCTCAGCTGTGATGTCCAGTCCCAGCAGTTTCTTCTCAGTAGGGCTCTGCCTTGGCAGTGTAGCAAAGGATCAGGTTTGGAAGCTCATGGGGTTTGACTTCTCCAGCCCCTGTAGATCTCACCAGGCTGCTTGGATACACCTGTTCTTGATGAGCAGGGAAAACCCTTTCCACCTTAAGCCACTGTTTTCACATTGGCCTGCCAGGCTTTCTGGTGAATGCCAGTTGGCCATTTTGGGATTACTCAGGTCTTGTGGCTCTTGGTGGCTTGTATTTTGGTATTGATGGGTATATTCTTTCACCTGGTTGTGTTAGTTGGTCCATGTCATGTTGCAGTCTGGGAAGACTTAAAACCTACGTTGCCTCAGCTGCCACTTTCTTCCCAGGATTCCCCTTGTTGAACCTTTTGCTGCTTTAATCAGCTGCTGTTGGGCACTTCTTGAAACTGCTTTTCTTCAGCGACATCAAACTCCCTTAATTCTCCTTCTATGACCAACTCATTCTTGGTGCCTTTCATGGGTTTGTCTTCCTCGGCTCTACTACTCCTAAAATGTTGGTACTTCCAAAATCTTACCTTCCTGCTTTTCTCACTTCAAATAGTTTCAATGTGTGATCTCACCTACTTTCATGGTTTCAACTATAATCTGTATGCTGATGGCTCCCCAAACTGTACTCCCATACCACACCTCTTATTCTCTGCATCCATGAGCCACTTGGCTATTTCCACACTTTCCATGGGCATGTTGTTCTTAGTATGTCAAAGACTAGACACATTATCTCACCTTGAATATACCTGTATTCTCTGTGTAGGTTGGAGGCACCATCTTCTACTCAGTCTCTCAAGCTAGAAATATAAGAATTATCATTGATCCCTTCCCTTATTCTCCATCATCCCCCATAACTAATTCTGCTCTTTTTGTTTCCTAAAAAATTTCCAAAACATTATCCTATTCTCTCTTGTATGAAACCTTTCTCTCTTGTATGAACTATCATCTCCTATATCAAACTGTTAAACAAAAAGTTAGTATATTCCACAATATGAAACAATGTATCAGCTTCCTATAACTCATAGTTACAGTGAGCAACTGTTTTTTCTCAAGGAAAAATAAAAATGTCTATGGAAAGCAATTTTCTTTTTCGCATTCAAAATAAAATAGCTAGGGCTGGCCAGTTAGCTCATGGTGCTGATAACACCAAGGTCCAGGGTTTGATCCCTGTACCAGGCAGCTGTCAAAAACAAAACCAAAATAAAAATAGCTTTCGTCATTCTAGAGAAAAGATGTCTATTCTTACAACTTAGATTACTTAATAATTGAATAGAAGAATATTCATGAGGAACTTGGCACTGATTTCAATCGCTAAGATAATATTTGTATTTATTTGAAAGTGGAAACAAAAGGCATCCTTCAACTAATTGATCCTTAGTGTAACATGGTACATTTATAAGTGTTATCTCGTTTAATCTTGAAACAACCTGTAAAGGCGGATGCTATTATCATTCCCACTTACAGAAGAAGAAATGGAGGTTAAAAAAAAATATGTGAATTAGCTTGCCTTGTGTTAAGTTGAATTGGGAATAGAGCTGGATTAGGATTTAGTGGATTCCATTCAGTGCTACATTTATGGTACCTACTATGTGTTGCACCCTACAAAAGGAACTGGTGAAGAGAGAGAAATGAATATGTTGTCCCTCCCTCCCCACTGTGGTCTTTCTTTCTGTGGTTGCTGGAAATCTCTGCTTGGGCAGGATATTCCTAAGCAGAGGAGTGCCATTATAAAGCCAGTTTTCTTAATGGACAGGCTCGCAGAACACCCCCTGGCCCCTACAGTCCAATTCTGCTGGGCTCGACCGTGACTAGCCCCTACTTGAGTGTACTGCTGCCTCTCTGTGACCCTTTCAGCAACTTTCCTGCCCATTACCTTGTAGTGCTGGAGTTCCAGGGTCAAGGTAAAGTTTATTCTGTGTATCCAAGGTAATTCTCTGGAGGCATTATTTGTTTGTTTTTCTTAATACTACAGCATTTGAGCCAAAAGGTTACATCTGAAGTTCTATCAAGGGCTGATATGTTGTGACTCACCTGTGATGTTCAGCATTAATTTCTTAGCATAAACCTACTGGGCTTTCCATAGTTGGACTTCTGCCTGCTTTATGTATTAATTTCTTGCCCCTCATTGCTTTGTGTTTTATCTTCCAGAATCATTAAATTGTTAATGTTTCCCAACATTATCTGTGTACCTCTATGTCTTTGCTCAT
>NW_007729515.1:0-1893 GCF_000696425.1 Galeopterus variegatus | reverse complement strand
TTTTTTGCCTTTAATCTGTCTGGATTTATAAAAACAGAAGTGCATTTCCAGTGTTACAATAGAAGTTTTTATGTTTCTAAATCAACAAAGTAAATCATATCAAGTATCTTAGAAAAATGAAGGGTTTTGAAATTTACTACAGCCACCAAATTTATCTACTTCTGCCTTCCAGGCATCTAGAACAGAAAAAAAAAAAGGTTTTGTTATTTTTTCCCCAAATTAAAAAATTTCCAGAAATTTAACATTTCTGTTATCCACAGTTACATTATTTTGGAAATTTTCCCACTTGTGGGGGGTTGGGGGAGAGGGTTGATGTCAGGGAGAATTTGGCAATAAATGCTGCATGGCTGGCTTTGTGTAAGGCCCCAAAGTTAGTACTTTTGTTGTAAGTTAAGATTTCCTCTGTCTTGTTTTCCTGACTTTGAATTTTATCTGGGACAGTCTGTTAATTGCATTTTATTTAACTACTTCATATAACCGCATAGAGCTTACCTGTTTCAGATAAAATAATATCATTATATTTGCTTCTTTTATGGTAGTTATGTAGTGATCTTGTGCTACTGGTGCTAAAAGGAAATTCAGAATCATATTTTCACTCATTCGTTCATTCATCAAGTTGCTGTGGAGAGCCTACCTGCAGGCATGCTGCTTGTTTCTGGAGATAGAGAGGTGAACAGAAAAAGAGTGCTTTTTCAGATTTCCTAGAGCTTACAGTCTACTCCGGGAGAGAAAGATTAGACTAATGTTTATATATTTATTTAAATAATAATTTGGGATATTCAGAGAAAAACAGAGTGCTCCAAAACTGTAAATTTCAGATGTTTCTAACTTAGTGTGCTATGAGGAATGAGGAAGTCAGTGGATATTTTTTTACGTATGGGGTGATAAGATGATTTGGTTAGTAAGTCCTGGTGATTGTGACAAGCATTTACTCAAAAGAGGAGATGCTATTGGAAGAGTCTTAATAGATCTTGTTGCAGTTGTCCAGGGGAGAGATGGCAGGAAGGACCAGATTCAGGAGACATTTAGTGGACAGGATTTGGTGAAAGATAAGTTATAGAGAATATAATACAGAGGGGAGCCAAGGTTCAAGCTTGGGAGACTGGGTGGGTATCAAAACATCTCAATATCCCAATCTTAAAGAGACTGGCTAGCTCTGGAGTTAAAATTTAGGAGGAACTTCATATCCCTCAGGCAATGCTCTAACGCAACCTTTCATTTATTTTCTAAAACTAGGAATCAGGAAAAGTTCAAGATTATATAATGTGGGCTGAGCCAGTGGCGCACGCGGGAGAGTGCGGTGCTGGGAGCGCAGCAGCGCTCCCGCTGCGGGTTCGGATGCTATATAGGGATGACCAGTTCGCTCACAGCGCTCACTGGCTGAGCGCGGTGCGGCCGGTCTCAAAAAGGACAAAAAAAAAAAAAAAGATTATATAATGTGACAAGAACTGGGGACACAGGACTCTTTAACCTTGCCTGTTAAAGCAGGTGTATGGTGGTGTGGGTCACTGGCTCAGTGCCTGCTCTGTGCCAGGCACTGGGCCCCATGTAGGGAGCGGACACTGTCCTCTTGTTCATCCCTAGTCCAGGGAGTGTGTGNCCCGGGGTTGGCCCCCCCCCCTTTTTTTTTTTTTTTTTTTTACAGTTTAAGGATTTTGTTAGGTTATCTAAAAAATATGGGTATCTTTTGCTTTGCATTTAAATCAGCAAAATTAGCCCTTAAGTGGAGGTATATGCATTTCAGAATAGAGTAAAAGTACCAGCACACACAGATATGATAGACCACAATTTATAGTTGTAGATTTTGCCAGAATTCTCTTCCTTACTAAAATTTTTTTGCCTTTAATCTGTCTGGATTTATAAAAACAGAAGTGCATTTCCAGTGTTACAATA
>NW_007729514.1:328551-329931 GCF_000696425.1 Galeopterus variegatus | reverse complement strand
TTATCTGACATTTATGGTCTACAGTTGATTGGGTTCAAATATTCAATTTGTTATCCTTAAACCAGCATTTTAATCTGTAGTATATGTAGGGGAAATAAAAAGAGAGCGAATATTGACAGATTATTTTATGGCAGGTTTTTTTGAACTAGGCACTATTGCCATTTTGGGTCAGACCATTCTTTGTTGTGGGGGGCTGTTCTGTGTATTGTAGGGTGTCTAGCAGCATCTCTGGCCTCTACTAACTAATTGCCAGTCACACCACACTCCCACTTTCCACAACCACAGATGTCTCCAGACATTGCCAAATGTCCCCTCTAAGGCAAAATACTCCGCCCCCCCACGTTGAGAATCACTGCTCTGAGAGAGCCAGGGTAAAGTGCTGGACATGGAGACAGATTCATCCATTCATGTCCTGCTTCGGTCATTTGCAACCTCTGTCAACTTCAGAAATTCTTGAACTTATCTGTGANAAAGGACATTCTTGGGTGGGAGGGAGGAGAGGGAGGAGGGAGGGAGGTTTCGGTGATGGGCAATAATAATCAACCACATTGTATATTGACAAAATAAAAATTTAAAGGAAAAATAAAAGAAATCTTATTGATTTTTGTATACTGATCTTGTATTGTATGACCTTACTTAAATACAATTATTACTTTAAAAAGAAAAAGAAATAAACAGCTAGAAGAGATGCAAATGGGATTGAACCCAAGTTTGACTGACTGTAATTAACAATTCCCTTCCCTGCAAGTTTTGCTTTCTCCTTTTGGGGCTTTAGTGAAAACTGCATCACATACCCTGAGCTCATTCTAATTCTGTGGGAGGGAAATAGGGGTGAAGTGAATCAATAAATCATAATTTCTGTCAATTATCCTATTCATCCAAGGGGATCCTTGTGAAGTTCTGAAAACCAGGCACTGGCTGAAAAAGGCAGGCTCCTACTGTTGTGTATATTTCCCAGTAAAAGGTGACTTACTAGACAGGTTATGTTAATGGTACCAAAGTACAGATAATGGACCAGATCTATAGGTCACCAAAATGAGGTACCTTGGGTACACAGGACACAGACATTAGGCTACAAAAGACAGAAGTGAGACAGAGGCTTGGAAAGGACAGAGGAATAATAATAATGATAATAATAAGAAGAATTTCTAATCTTGTAAAAAATCCTGTAAGGTAGGATTTATTATCCTTATTTTATACCAGTAGAAACTAAAGACACAGAGAGGTTAAGTGGCCTGTCCCAAGGAATCGTATTACTTAGTAGCAAAATTAGAATTCTTAAGCAGTTTTACTTCAAAGTCTGAGTGCTTTTCATTTTGTTATCTGACATTTATGGTCTACAGTTGATTGGGTTCAAATATTCAATTTGTTATCCTTAAA
>NW_007729514.1:321280-327935 GCF_000696425.1 Galeopterus variegatus | reverse complement strand
ACCACAGATGTCTCCAGACATTGCCAAATGTCCCCTCTAAGGCAAAATACTCCGCCCCCCCACGTTGAGAATCACTGCTCTGAGAGAGCCAGGGTAAAGTGCTGGACATGGAGACAGATTCATCCATTCCTGTCCTGCTTCGGTCATTTGCAACCTCTGTCAACTTCAGAAATTCTTGAACTTATCTGTGATTGAGAGACTTTATCTATAAAAATTGGGAAAATTATGACCACTTCACTTATTTTATATGATAATTAGAATGTCCCAAAATAAATGTGAGACTTGATATGGAAATATTTTAGACATGTAGAAGTGCTATCCAATATATAGGGGCATTATTAATACTCTATTTTGGAAAAAAAATAACAAAAGAAAATAAAAATCGTAGAACAGAAGTTTGGGTAATTTTAAGGAATTTGCTTGTTTCCTGAAAATTATCAGAAATCATAGATATAGAGGTGCTAATGCATAACAACTGAGGGGACTGCTTCCTAAAACTGCCATGCAAGAAAAATCTGGTAACAGTAATGAAGCTTTTTCGATGACCCTAAAAGTTGTTAGTCTCTATCCAAGAAGCGAGACATGAGAGTCTACCTTACTTTCACATATGTAAAACAATAAAGAAAACTTTATTCTTCTGGAATTATAAAGCAAACACTGGACTCAGCTGAGTTAATTTCTAATTACAGATGTCTGAAGAATTAGCTTAGTGACTCTGAGCAAGTCACTTGATATTTCTGCATTCCATTTTCTTTATCTGTTCAATGGTAAGTAAAATAAATTAATTCACTTGCAGTCTAGCTGGGAGCACTGAGATAATGTATGTGAAATATAAGTGGCATCATTTACAAGCCTAAAGTGCAACAACAAACCAAGGCATATTACTAGAGCTGTCTGTCAACATATAAAATCCAGGCTGTTGCAGAAACAGCTGCTTTAAACAAAATCATGCAATGTGCACCATATGAGCCTGAAGAGACTAGATTTAAAGAGAAAAGAGATAAACTGGCTCACTTCAGAAATAAGAAACCCCTGTCAAGCAATCCTCTGGTTATCCAAACCATATCTCAAATCATTTAAAATCTCCAGAAATTTCACTTTATCAATATTTTCATTCTCGTTTCTGTACATTCTTTTTGCAAATAGATGTTATAAAGCAGAAAGGAATATCTTTACCCAATCCCTCCCTAAGTTGTAATGATAATTCTGAATATTAGTCAGGTTTATATGCTCCACAAACAGGCAGATTGTCAACAGAGAGGAGCATGCTCATTAAAATTACCAGAGGGAGAAGAACACCTGTAACAATCAGAAATATGATAAAACTGTCAAAAGGTACATGAAATTAACTGTGCCCATTTTGTAATATGTATCATATTTTACTACAGCATGACAATTGAAAATATGTTTTCAATATGTAAAAAGAAGAAAAAATCTAGGAGTATTTAACTAGCACTTTAAAAACTGCGTTTCTATGCCTAGAGGAAATGACCCTTTTCTGCACTCTAGAACTTTCTTTCCTGCTGACATTTTAAAAAATGGTGTTAGTTATCACACCTTTTCTTTGCCTTTCCTTAGCCACCCCTCAATTTGGCCAAAGACAACAGTAGCTTGTTTCCCTGAGACTGCATGTTTGAATATCCCTTTAAAAGAAAATATTTTTGTCTTTTTCTCTTCTCAGAAGTTGTATATTTCCAATGGCTTAATACATTTTTTCTGTTTTTAACTTCCTCTTTTTCATACTTCTACCACTTTTTTATTCATTTAGTTCAGAATTCTGGAGATGTTGGGCAGATGGCTCTCACAGGCCAAAGTTAGGAGAAAAAAATTGCCATGTACTTTTAAGATGATAGTTCAGTACCATGAACAGCAACAGTGGCTGCCCTGCCCTGGACATGGCACAGCTTTGTAATTTTTACCAATATGATTCTGCAAGGTCCATTCTCACTATCAATAATTTATCTGTCAGTTTGGTCTGGACCATATTCCTTCTTTACTTGTTGTTGGGGGTTGTTTATGGAAGTTCTAAGGAAGAATTTAAGACTTTCAAGTAAATGAGAGAAGATCTTGCTCTGTGAACCAGAAAGGGGATGGGAGTTGTAGTCTTGGCCAGGAAAACTTCATAGCAATCTAGGCTAGAGTCAAATGCCTTTTGCGAAGCCCTGGACTTGATTCAAATGCTTGAGTAGAGGTGATATATATTTTTTGAATCATAATGCAATGAAACTTCTCTTATTTTACTACTTACATGTTTGTACCATAAGTCAGTTATCTTTTTGTGCTTCCTTCACATTTACAGTAGTGTATTTGTCTTTTGCACAAAATCTTCACCCGGATTTAGAAACTAAGAAACAAAGCATGTCAGTCATATTAGTTCTCTCCTGTAGGTTGTGGACTCAGCAATACTTCTGACGATTTCTACCAGATCTGAAGAGCCTTCAATATAAACTTCTAAATGTTTATTGAAGGTTAGTACATATATTTTTCCTTTTCATTGTAGAAAGGATAAAACCTGTACAATTGTGTTTTACAACAGTCCCTTCTTGGTGTCATAAAACTGAAGTTGTAATTTAGGATTGATAGCTGCAGAAAAGAACAGGAGTTCAGGATTTTGTACATTTAAGACAAACATTTTGCACATGCACCAGTTAAACCTCCAGCACTTACACTCCTGTGAAGTAAATTCAGGCCCTGGGGCTTGATGGGATAAGCACTACAGGTACTTTATAACTGTGAGTGAAATCATCAATTTAACACATTTGAGACATGTGCTGTTCAGTTTTCAAAAAGTAAAAAGAAAGCTGAAGGAAATGAACATGGCACATGACTCGATGCTAAACATTTTGAAAATGCACATCCAGAATGGAAACATAATTTATCTTGCAGTTACATGAGCATTCTAGAGGCCCTTCTGCAGAGTCAGCAAAGCGCCCTGCATTGGCAATCAGCCCGGAGGGAGGTGAGGTCACTGACCGGCTTGTCGAAGGGAGAACTTGCATTTTTGTAAAGATTTTAATCAGTAATGTGGAGCTGGTGTTTCCTACCTTGACAAAATTCTGACATGTGGAGGGTTAGAATATTACATAAACATAATTTTGTGCCCTCTAAAAAGCTGGCTAATGCCTCATTGTCCTGGTAAGGACAGTATTTCCAGCTTAGTTGGTTTCAAGAACAAAAACACACCATACTTAATGTGAAATGGCAAGAAAAACCATCAAGAATCAATCCTGGTTAAGAATTTTATTTTGAACATCAGCAGCTGAGTTGAATGTACATGGCATTATAGTATAAAAAAAAATAAGAATCAACCGATTCAAGTCCAAATACTTAAGAATAGCAGCACATGAAAAAAAAAAAAAGCAAGTATCAGTCAACATTGTTTTTAATTTTATCCATGAGTGTGTCATGTGCTAAAGACTATGCAAAGTACTTACGGTTTAAAATTAAGATAGTCCTTACCCACAGTGTATTTTTTAGTCTAACAGAGAAAACAGATCAGTTTTATGATATCATACACAGTAATACAAAAATGTACGAAGTTTTAAAAAGTATCATTAGCAGCAGAATTAGTAATATCTGCTATACCCAATCTAATGGATAAGGAACTGTGTGAAAGGCAAGAAAGTACAGTATTAAGAAGCAAACTGGAACCTAGAAAGTATGGCCATTGGGATGGAGTAGATCAATAGATTATGGACTACATATGAAATCAGGAGTTTAATGGAAAAAGAATGTCTTGAATGTGACATAACAATGAAGATTTTGAAAAAAATAAAATTATGACTCAATTTTAATAAGCCTAACTCTTACAGAAGTGGGGCAGATTATTTGCTGTTGACCATCAAGTCCCCAGCAGGGGTGTAAGTGGGGATTTGGTGGGGGTGTCTGTGGCTGAAAGCAGCTGAACCAGTTAAGTAACTAATGTGCAGTAGAGGTAAGAGATAAGAGTCTGAGCTAAAGGCATGGCTATGGAATAACAGAGGAAAATGATTTGGGAGAAATTAAGGAGAGGAAATAAGTAACTGTAACTGCAATAATCAATATTCAACAGAAAGATCAAAATTAATCTCCCCAATAACTCTTGGGGCAATCAAACTTGTGAATGATTTTAAGTTCCACCATAAAAAGTATCAGCTCTCCAAATAAGTGTAGGATCGAAAAGAACGAACATCGTATATTCACAGAAGTACAAGCAGAAGAAGCCATATTAAAAAATTATACCTGGTTTCTATAAAAGCAGAACAGAAATTCAGGAAAAGCTGTTTCAGAAATTCCACTCTGAGATATACATACTCAACAGAAATGTATACAAAAAGTCACCAAAACACGTGTACTAAAATGATCTTAAGAACTCTGTTCATAATTGCCTGAAAATAGAAACCATCCAAAATATATCATCAGTAGAGTTGATAAATAAAATGTGCCATCTTCTCACAATGGAATACGACATATCAATGAGAATAAACAAATTATAACCTCACAAAAAAATAGATAAATCTCACAGACATAATGCTGAATGAAAAAAGCCAGCGACAGAAGAGTAAATACTGTATGATTTCACTTATAATAAGCAGACAAATTTTACGATGTTAGAAATCAGCGATTTTATTTTGAAGGAAACAGTAACTACAAGGAGATATGGTGAAGAATTATGCGGCCCTGGTAATGTTGTTTAATGAACCATTTGTGGTTACATGAGTGGGATCAGTTTGACAAAATCTACCCAGTTGTCCCTTTATCATACTTATGTGATACACTTCTATAAATTTATATTATACTTCAACAAAAGAGTTTTAAAAATGATACTAAGCAAAGATGAGAATAGTCACAGACAAGAAATAGCTTGTTGCTGAGTAAATGCAAATGGGCCTCTTGGATAGACTGATGATACCTATTGCTGTGGATTGAATATGTGCCCCAAAGTCCATGTATTAGAAACTAAGCCCCACTATGACACTGCTAAGAGGATGGTAAATCCTATTATGGTAATTGAAATGTGGGGCCTTGAGGAAGTGATTAGATTGTGAGGATCCAGCCCAAGTAAATGGATTAATCCATTGATGGTTTGATGGTGGTCATGGACATGGTTCTGAGGGCTTTAAATGGAGGAGTGAGGGGTAAACTCTCTCTCTGCTCAGCCATCCGTCATGTGACACCCGCATTGCTATCAGCACATTGTGGTCCCTGGACTTGGACTTCCCAGCCTCTGAAACTACAAGGAATAAATATTGTTTCTTTGTAAATTACCGAGTTTCAGATATTTATGTTATAAGCAACAGAAACAGACTAAAACACCTACCTATGTCCATTATTATACATACTAAGAGAAACAAATTAGCTTCTCCTAGGGTTAATCGTATCACTGGTTTTGAAATGATTCCTCAAAAATATATTCTTTTGACTTTACAGACACCTGCATGCTTTCAAGAATTTAGACTTCACACAAACTCCTTCAAAAAATTATCTACTGGTTGCTTTTTGTGTGTGTATAATTCTCCCAAGGTCTTGTGTGGGCTGTCCATGGAAACTCACAAGTTGTCATGAAATGGAACAATGTTCGACTGCATCCCCTGGAAATAACAGCTTCCAGCCAACTCATGAGAAGAATGAAACTGCTTTGTATCAGATTCCCTGCTGTGCATTAGAATTTCAGTTACAGCTGCTACCTTGTTATAACACCTACATTTCTTTACTTACAAGGCCAGTTTCACAGGAAAAAAATACCTTATATTCATTGTCTAATTAACTTCACATACTTTGGAAACAGACTATGGCTCAAACATGTCTATGACTCAAAACATTATTGTAAGGTTAAATCTGGAACAATAAAAAATTGCCAATCACTGTTAATAGGCTCATATAATAGAAGAATAACGATGACATAAAACTAGCTACTTTTTAAAAAAATCTTAACTTTCTACTGGACAGATTTATTCATACAAATATGAAATGATTTATATAAATGGAGGGGAAAAGTTCTAACATGGAACAAGGAGGGCCAAGAACCTGTTTCAGAACATTGGCAGCCTGCCGAGCACACCTCTGGAAGGGGACATGCAACTTTAATCTTTATTAAGGAGTGATCATAAGTGGACTGATTCTGAATGCCATCTGCTCTCAATGAAGCATTGGAGTTGCAGGCTGCTCACTCTGATATGCCCTTCACCCCCACTCTCCAATGTCACCTAAAGTCCCATTTTGAAAGTTTGAGTTTTACTAAATGGAAATCTTATTATAATTAATATTCTTTACAAAAGCCATTTACTTTTAATGAATAGCAGAATGGACAGCTGACATTCTGTTTTCAACCCTGAAAAGCAAGCTGAATGTGAGGAGATATTATTATCTACCCAGAGATATCTATTTAGGCTGGAGGAGGTGAACTTTCAGTTGGGCGCCCAGATGAATCTTTGACATCAACTCTTGAGCCTACTTGCATTACAATGTAGATACTCAATTTACAATAGTGATAAAGAGATAGAGACATGTATCTTGTCCTTATTATAAAAAAGAAAGTTGTGCATTCTGCTTTCTAATTTTATAATATCCTAATTTAAACTAGGTATCTTGAATTTCATGTTTCACTGTGCCCTATTGAATACTGGGCTCTATTGAATAGAGCACATCCACCTCAAGTTACTTAGGTTGTGTGGGA
>NW_007729514.1:318850-320603 GCF_000696425.1 Galeopterus variegatus | reverse complement strand
GATAGAGACATGTATCTTGTCCTTATTATAAAAAAGAAAGTTGTGCATTCTGCTTTCTAATATTATAATATCCTAATTTAAACTAGGTATCTTGAATTTCATGTTTCACTGTGCCCTCTTGAATACTGGGCTCTATTGAATAGAGCACATCCACCTCAAGTTACTTAGGTTGTGTGGGAGCCTAGAATAAGCCAGTGATGCTTTAGAAACACATCCAACCAGAAATGAATATGACTGTCTTGCCAGATAGGAAGTTGAGGTGATTGAATAGTGTCACTCCAAAATGTGTATTGAGTCCTAACCCCTGGGACTTGAGAATGTGATCTTATTTGGAAATAGGGTCAATGCAGATGTAATTAAGGATCTCAAGATGAGAAAATCCTGTATTTACTGTGAACCCTAAATACAATGAGTGATGTCCTTAAAGAGAAAAGAGAGAGAGATTGGAAACAACAGAGACACAGAGAGGAAGGCCATTTGAAGACAGAGGCAGATTGGAGTAATGCATCTACAAGTCAAGGAATGCCAGGGTTTGCTGGAAGCCATTAGAAGTTAGAAGAAAGGCATGGAATGGATTCTTCTGCAGAGTTTCCAGAAGAAACCAACAATGTTGAAAACAGGATTTTAGACTTCTGACCTCTAGAACTGTGATAGAATATATTTCTGTTGTCTTAAGTCAACCGATTTGTGGAAATTTGTTATGGAAGCCCCAGAAAACTACTGCAGGGATAATACTGTTAATTTAAATTTTGTGGGTATCTTTTAGTGAGATTAACAAAAACAGATTTCATTGGTGTTCAGAAGACAATGACTGTTTAAGTAATTAACCCTGAATGGCCATGCCCTCCTCTCCTGTATTTCACATTTGTGGCCCATTCACTCTTTTTCTTCCTTTGCCAAGATATGTAAGAGAGAATGCTTAGAAACCAAAGGAGTTCCTTGAGGGCCATTTGTCAGAAAACATGATAGGAATGAAAGATCTCAGGAAATCATGGGAGTTATTCTGGCAGATTTTTCAGAAAACCCATAAACACAATGAAACTGCATTTAATATACACAAAAACACACTAGAATTGCAAATGTTATCATTTGGATATATTAACACCATCGCTTACTCTGATTATGTAAATACAGCACATTNAAGAGAGAATGCTTAGAAACCAAAGGAGTTCCTTGAGGGCCATTTGTCAGAAAACATGATAAGAATGAAAGATCTCAGGAAATCATGGGAGTTATTTTGGCAGATTTTTCAGAAAACCCATAAACACAATGAAACTGCATTTAATATACACAAAAACACACTAGAATTGCAGATGTTATCATTTGGATATATTAACACCATCGCTTACTCTGATTATGTAAATACAGCACATTTCCCCCAAAGACAATGTACATTTACACATGAAATCAGCCTGCCTTTGTATTTTCCTGGTTAGTGTCACTAGAGTGTCTGGTAACTTACCTAAGGCAAGTTCTTACCACCCAAATAACATATGTTACTATTTCCTGTAACTTCCATTCCTGGGGCCTCTCTGAAAGGATACCACTAAATTACTGTCAAAATGCATACTTATGGCTCAGCATAACTCAATTACTCTGACAGCATTTTTTACATTTATCTTTTACTACTTAAAGATTTATTGTTCTGTCCCTTAAGTGAAACTGTGAAGCAAATCAAAAACAGTTTATTCTTAATTTGCAAAGGCAGTAATAAACAACCTTGGCTCCTTAAAAATGAGATTACTAAGGATAA
>NW_007729514.1:315765-318123 GCF_000696425.1 Galeopterus variegatus | reverse complement strand
TACTTATGGCTCAGCATAACTCAATTACTCTGACAGCATTTTTTACATTTATCTTTTACTATTTAAAGATTTATTGTTCTGTCCCTTAAGTGAAACTGTGAAGCAAATCAAAAACAGTTTATTCCTAATTTGCAAAGGCAGTAATAAACAACCTTGGCTCCTTAAAAATGAGATTACTAAGGATAATGTTCTAAGAATCTTTGTCATCAAACAGAATTTTTAAACAGAGCTATGGTTTAAGATTGAAGCACTTCTCTTTTCAGACTATTCCTTATCTTGTGAAGTCGCCCTTGTGAAAGACGCACAATGACAAAATATCAGAGTATTAGGGTTGACAGAGGATAGCTGAGGGAAACAGAAAGAATTTCAATGTGAACAAATATTTTGAAGTTTTCTTTTCACTAACTAATGGCATATGCATAAAAGAAAATGAATAGAATGTTTTAAAATAATAATAGGTGCATAGCAATTAGAGCCATAATTTGAATACAAGAAACACTTCAATGCAATGAAAAAAAATGTGCTAAAACACACACACACACAGAACTTCAGCATTTCTCAAGGGAGTTAAATGCATTTAATAGATATTAGCGAATCAGTAAGTCATACAAGAAGTCACAAAACCTATATTATAATAAATGCTTTGAATCAGTTTTAACTGTTAGCTGACAAGTTATGTTACCTTGCTGTATTTTTCATTCCTTTCCTGTGAAATGCAGGAATGAGGGGAAATGATTTCTAAATTTGTTTCGCAGGGCTACCGTAACAAATTACTGTAAATTTGGTGGATTAAAACAACAGAAATTTATTCTCTCACAGTTCTAGAGGCTAGAAGCCCCAAATCAAGGTGTTAGCAGGTCCATGCTAACTCTGAAGTCTCTAGGGAAGAATTCTTCCTTGATTCTTCCTAGCTTCCAGTGGCTCCTAGCAAACCGTGGCATTCTTTGGTTTGTATGTAGACACACCTCTCCAATACCTGGCTTCATCATCATCTTTTCTGTGTGTCTGACTCCTGTGTCTGTGCATCTTTCTGTGTGTCCTATCCTCTTCTTATAATGACACACATCACTGGATTAGGGCCCATCCTAATTCAGTATGACCTTATCTTAACCAATTACAATTGCAAAGTTCCCATTTCCAAAAAAAGTCACATTCTGAGGTTCCAGGTAGACATGAATTTGTGGGGGACACTATTTAACTCACTAGTTTCCAATACTACAATACTGAAATAAGTCTCCTTATTCTTTTTCTCCTAGCTAAATAAAGTGGGGCAATTGAAAAATTAAAATTAAGTACTTGGTCTCAAAGTTTGCCTATAAGGCAAGAAGGGCTATTATTACAGTATCTGGTGCTAGTCGACCTACGTAGCTATAAAGTGTGATGTTGGGAAGACCCAAATTGCTTTCTTTTTTATTTTGTCTTTTTTCGTGTCCGGCAACAGATCACAACCCCCGGCGTCGCGCCCGCACCTCGCTCAGCCAGTGAGCGGGAACCGGTCTGCATGTGGGATCCGAACCCTCGGCGGGAGCGCCGCCGCACTCCCAAGCGGGGCACCGTAGCAGTGCGCCACCGGTCCGGCCCCCCAAATTGCTTTCATTCTTTCACAATATCATGAACTCAGGTTAGCCACAGACAAAATGCTGGCCTTTAGAAACAGTGGGAAATGAGTAAATACAAACCTATTACCACTAACTGAAGGATTAATTCAGCAACGTTCTGAGTAAAGTTGTCTTTATGAACTCACATAGCTCTTCCAACTAAACAGAACCATCTATGAACTATGGGTGTTTTCTTCTTCGGTTCCCATTAATTATTGTTATTAGAATAACTGTAAACAATTGATATCCCAAAAGAGACTTGGTAGTCTTCTTCCACTTATGAAGGGCCATAAATGTCTATTGCTTCCAAGCAATTTTTTTATATGAGCTTTTGACTCTGCAATCTAAACATAATGGTAAGACTACTTCCATATGGATTACACCAGCAATATGCTGATTTTAAACAGCTAACATACCCATGAAATATTTTACATGCATTGCCTCACTTTACAGAAAGAATCAATAAATTGGGGACTTTAATTCTCCTCATTCAAAGGATGAAAAAACTGAGGTTAAGGAGATTAATTAAACTCTCCAAGGTCACAAACCTAGTGAGTGAAGAACCTTAGATACAAAACAAAAGAGTCTGAGTCAGAGCCCATGCACTTTACCTATGCCGTACTCTATCTCATGCTTTCTTAAAACTCAAATTTGCACACAAGCTGCTAGAAACCTCAAGAACTTCCCTCATCTTAAACCTTTTTTTTTTGTGGGGAGACACTGGTAGGTGGTTTCTGCTCTTGGCCTTTAGTCATGCCAC
>NW_007729514.1:313152-314084 GCF_000696425.1 Galeopterus variegatus | reverse complement strand
TGAAAATGGTCTAAGGAGAAATCTACCTTAGAGACAAATATTTATTTCCAGTACACTGTTCCCTAAAATGTGGTAAGCACAAAACCATTTTAGGTGATGCATAGATGATTATGACAAAAATTTTAAATTGTGCATTTATTATAATATATTGCACCAAGAAAAAAACACAACTAATCTGTCATGCTGTATTTGGTTATTATTTCTTAGGATAAGGAAAAGTTGATGAAGCGAGTAGTCATATAGTCAATTTAAAGAGGAGAACACTAAAGAATGACATGTGACACATAGCAATGGTAAAACATGGGATGCTACTTTGTAAATATTAGAAGTTGGAAAGTCTTATGAGATTGAGAAACATTAAAAGCAGGAAACAAATATGCACATTCAGATTTTGGAGTGAGATGACTCACCAGCTGGGTCACCTTAGACAAGAATACTTCAGTTCCTGTGGCCTCCCCCACTTTCTTAATCAAAAAGATGAAATGCCTTCTCAAAATGCATTTATAAGGATTAAAGAATAGGACTATGTGATAAGGTCCATAATAGGCAGCTAATAAATTTTAGTTCCCTTTCTTCCCCCTACACCCACCTGCTAAAATAATAAACATAGTAAGTGATATGTATGGATGGGCTCAATTCTATTAATGTTTTTAGTTTTCCTCACTTCTGCCTTTTCTCTTTCTTTCCCTCAGATGACCTTTATTAGTCCTTGAAAACAAGATTTATTCTTAGCAGATCTTGGGATTCATACTATGAAGAAAAAAATCCACAAACTTCAAACTCTTTTAAAATCTGTTCCAAGCTGTTTTGTTTCTTTTGGAAGATGGGAATTGACCACTCTATTTTCCAGTGGATGTTTAGAAGCTGGGTCATAAGAGGTTAACTTCTTAAAGAAATGAAAAGCATGTTGTCTTTTCCAGAAAAAAAAAAAA